>NW_006921956.1:2747390-2750680 GCF_000298275.1 Orycteropus afer afer
CGGAAGTAGGATTGCCCAACCTTCCTTCCGAGGAGTGGCTGGTGGGTTTGAACCGCCAGCCTTCTGGCTGCACAACTCAGGGGCACTGAAATCCTATTTCCCAGTGCTGGCAAGTCGATTATGGCCAGTAGTGACCTGATAGGACAGAGCCAGACTGTTCTACAGGGTTTCCAAGAATGTAAATATTTGTGGACGCATAGTGCCATGTTCTTCCTGTGGAGTGACTGGTGGGTTTGACACACCAAATTTTTGGTTAGAAGACAAGGAATTTAACCACTGTACCACCAGGTCTCCTTCTAAAGTCCTATTAGGAGGTCATAAATATTAACTTGCTTTACTAAACTATAGGCTTATCAAAACCTCAGTCTTTAAATGCATTTGCAGTAAGTTTTCTAAGAGGAATATATACTTATGTAAAGTGATTTCACCATAGGCATCAGAGAAGCAATATTTTTACAGGTTGTTTTCTGCTGTAATTCCTTCTGAATATTCGAATAAATTCTCTAGTTTTAAAATATTTACAAACTAAAAAAAGCACATATCTGACATAAAGAATATTATTAAAGTATTGTTAGGTGCCCTGGAGTGGATTCTGACTAATAGTGACCCTATTAGAAACACTAGCTTGTCTTGACCATCCTCACAATCATTGTAGAGCCCACCATTGGAGCCACATATTGAGGGTCTTCCCCCTTTTTTTGCTGCCCCTCTACTTCACCCAGAATGATATCCTTTTCCAGGGACTGGTCCCTAGTGGCAAGACCAAAGTATGAGAGATGATGTCTGGTCATTCTTCCTTCTAAGGATCATTCCAGCTGTACTTCCTCCAGGATAGATTTATTCATTCTTATTGCAGTCTATGATACATTCAATATTCTTGTCAACATCATAATTCAAATGCATCAATTCTATAGTCTTCCTTATTCATTGTCCTGTTCTTACATGCAAATGAGACTATTGAAAATACTGTGGTTTAGATTAGGCACACCTCAGTCTTCAAAGTGACATCTTTGCAGTTAAATACTTTTAAAGAGGTCTTTTGTTAAAGAGGCTGTCTCTTCCCTATTTAATGGGTTTTGGACCTTTGTCAAAGATCAGCTGTCCACAGATGGATGGGTCCATTTCTGGACTTTCAATTCTGTTCCATTGGTCTATCTGTCTATCATTGTACTGATATCATGCCGTTTTGACCACTGTGGCTGTATAGTAGGTTTAAGATCCTGGAGTGTGGGACCTCCCACTTTGTTCTTCTTCTTCAGAAATACTGTGCTTATCTGAGGTCACTTTCCTTTCCATATGAAGTTAGCAATTGGTTTTCCATGTCTTTAAAAAATTTTGATGGTATCTGAATTAGGATTGCATTAAATGTGTAGAATGTTTAGGTAGTATTGAGATTTTCACAATATTCAGTCTTCCTATCTAAGAACAAGACAGGTCCTTCCATTTATGTAGACTCCTTGTTGTCTCTTTTAGTAGAGTTTTATAGTTTTCTTTGTATAGGTCTTTTGTGTCTCCAATAAGGTTTATTCCTAGATATTTTATTTTTGTCGTAGCTATTATAAATGGTATTGTTTCCCTTATATCTTTATCAGAGGTCTCTTTTTTGATGTAGAGTAATCCAACTGATTTTTGTATGTTGACCTTGTATCCTGTCACTTTCTTGAAACTCTTTATTAGTTCCAGTAGTTTGTTTATTGACTCTTTGGTTTTCTATGTATAAGATCTTATTGTCCGCAAATAGAGATAGTTTTACTTCTTCTTTGCCAATTTGTATGCCTTTTATTTCTCTGTCTTGCCCTATTGCCCTGGCCAGGACTTCCAATACAATGTTAAATAGAAGTAGTGATAGAAGGCATCCCTGTCTGGTTCCTGTTCATAAGGGGAATACCCTGAGTCTTTCTCCATTAATAATGTTGTTGGCTGTTGGCTTTGCATATATGCCTTTTATTATATTTAGGAATTTCCCTTCTATCCCTATTTTGCTGAAATGTGAACAGGAACACATGTTGGCTTTTATCAAATGCCTTTTCTGAATCGATTGATATAAGCATATGATCCTTTTGTTTTGTTTATGCGGTGGATTAGATTGATTATTTTTCTGATGTTGAAGCACCCTTTCATACCTGATATGAATCCCACTTAGTCAGGATGTGTTATTTTTTTGGTATGTTGTTGGATTCTGTTAGCTAGGATTGTGTTGAAGATTTTTGCATCTATGTTCATGAGAGATATTGGCCTGCAGTTTTCCTTTTTAGTTGTGTCTTTCCCTGATCTTGGTATTAGTGTTAAGCTTGCTTCATAAAATGAGTTTGTGAGTATTCCATCTTTTTCTATGTTCTGGAACAGCTTGAGTAGTATAGGTGTCAACTCTTCCCTGAATATTTGGCAAAATTCTCCAGTGAAGCCAATGAAACAAGATCCATACCTCACCCCAGACACAAAAACAAACTCAAGATGGATCAAAGACTTAAATGTAAAATGCAAAACTATAAAATTCATCAAAGATATTATAGGGGCAAATCTAGGAGCCCTAATTTATGGCATAAATAGATTATTAAACATAACCCAGAATGCACAGGAGTAGAAGAGAAGCTAGATGACTGGGACCATTTAAAAAATAAATTTGTATGTGCATCAGAAGAGTTCATCAAGAGGGTAAAAAGAGAACTTACAGATTGGGAGAAAATATTTTCTTATGACATTCTGACAAAGGACTTATCTCCAAAATCTATTGAAAACTTCAACACCTCAACACCAAAAAGATAAACAACCCAAATCAAAAATGGGCAAAAGACTTGAACAAATACTTTACTAAAGATGATATGCTGGTGGCCAACAAACAAATGAGAAAATGCTTATGATCATTAGTCATTAGAGAGATAAAAATCAAAACAATGATGAGATATTATCTCATCTCAGCAATAATAGCAAAGTTCAACAGGACAGAAAATAACAAATGCTAGTAAGATTGCAGAGAGATTGGAACTCTTGTGAACTGCTGATGGGATTGTAAAATGGTACAACTATTGTGGCAAAGAGTATGGCATTTTCTTTTTTGATGTGTGCCATTATTGCTATAAATTAGCCTCTGATCACTGCTTTTGCTGTGTTCCAAAGATTTTGATATGTTGTGTTCTCATTCGCATTAGATTCAAGGAATTTTTGAATTTCAATTTTGATTTCTTTTCTTACCTAGTCTTTCTCAAGGAGGGTGTTGTTTAGTTTCCATGTGTTTACTCTTTTTCTGTTGATTTTCCTATTATTGATTTCTAATTTGATAGCATTATGAT
>NW_006921956.1:2753195-2754732 GCF_000298275.1 Orycteropus afer afer
TCTCTTTCTCTCTCTATAAATATATATATATATATATACTTTGCTGGTTTTTGTGTTTCTCTAGAGAACCCCATCCAACACACACATGGACAAAATACACACCATGTAATCAGGTACAGTACAGTACAGTTACAGGTACAGTAACCAAAAAAAGAAAAAAGGGAAAAAGAAGAAGCAAAAAAACAAGAAAACCTGCAATATCTTTTCATTTGTGCCAGTCTGGAGTGTCTTTGGGGTTGCTGGCAAGCAGAACTATTCTTAAGCCACTGGAATCTGGGAGAGTGCTATCTCTTTAAATATCCAAAATACTCAAGCCATTTGTAAACATTCAAAATGGCAGCATCCTCCAGACAGGCAAAAGTCCACAGCTCAGTTTTCCTTTCTCTTCATCTTCTCTGTTTATTACCCAGCCACCAGAGCAGTCCTCCGTGCAGTCCCTGGCTAGTAAGGATGATTTTAGGTTAATTCTTAGCTCCTACCACCACTCAGCACTCTCCAATCTGTTTGTACCATCAGGATCGCTCAGGATCGCTGCCAGACCAAAGAAGGTATTTTCTTGCAAATTATTCTGCTAGTTGGGGTTTAGTCCACTTCTATATCCTTCCCTTCAAGGCTCAGGCATCCAGGATTATCTTCTTTGTCTGTGTTAATTAGTTTCCCTTTTCTTTGTTGAAGAGGGTCTGTTCAGTCTTTCTGACTAGTCCACCATCTTACCAGAACTCCTTTGCGTTTTCTCAAATAACTGAAAATAGAAATACCATTTGACCCATCAATTCTATTACTAGGAATATATCACAAAGAGGTGAGATGCAGGGCACAAACAAACACATGCAAGCCTATGTGTATTGCAGCACAATTCACTATGACAAAGAGATGGAAACAGCCTAAATGTCCATCAGTGGATGAATGGATAACTAAATTATGGTACATTCACACAATGGAATACCATGGAATATTAAAGAACAATGAAGGATATGTGAATCATCTCACAACGTGGATGAGCCTGGAGGACATTATACTGAGTGAAATAAGTCAATCACAGAAGAACAAATACTGTATGAGCTCATTACTATAAAAAGACAAAGAAGGATTTGCTTAAGAAAGGGAACTCACTGTAGATTACTGGGGTGGGGAGGGAAAAGGAGGGATTAATTTTGCATTAATCGGGGGCCACATGCTGATATGGGTAAGGGGAGGGATGGTATAGAAAGAGTCCAGGAGCACATGATAGCATTATGGAAAAGGAGGACACCGAATTATGCACATAATACATGGACAAAAAATGCTAATACCAACAAGTATATTCACAATACTGCATTACCATTAACACCAAACACCAGGCTACAGATAAATGCATAAACATATGAGTAGATCAAATGGGATCAGTGAACAAGAGTATACTCTAGACCAAAGATAGATTCAGTGGAGGCTAATCTTGCTACAGATACCAGTGATACAAAATAAGCACAATCCTTACAGAAACAACAGAAGACAGACATAGAATAATCCCTCACAGACAGCCAGACATTGTGGGAGA
>NW_006921956.1:2755531-2757484 GCF_000298275.1 Orycteropus afer afer
ATAGATAAATAAAGAGGTCTTTTGGAGTAAATTTGACCGATGTGATACATCATTTGATTTCTGGCCTGCTGTTTCTATGGGCGTTGATTGTGGATCCATGTAAAATGAAATCCTTGACAATTTCAATTCTTTCTCCACTTATTGTGATGCTGTTTATTGGTCCAGTTGTGAACACTGTTTTTTTTTTTTTTTTTTTTAATGTTGAGATGCAATTCATACTAAAGGCTTAATCTTTGATCTTCATCAGTAAGTGCTATGCAGTAATTCATATGCATATCACAAGATGTTAATGAGTCTTCTTCATGCCACATTTTTCTTCATATAGTTCAGCTTCACAGATTATTTGCTCAGCATAAGATTGAACATGTATGGTGACAAGATACAACCCTAAAGCCCTAAAGCACATTGTTCCTGATATTTAACCACCCAGTATCACCTTGCCCCATTTGAAAAAAAAAAAAAAAATGCTTCTTGGTCTATGTACAGGTTTCATATGAGCACAATTAAGTGTTCTGGAATTCCCATTCTTTTCAGTGTTGTCCATACTTTGTTATGATCCACACAGTGGAATGACTTTGGTAGTCAATGAAACACAAGTAAACATCTTTCTGGTATTCTTTGCTTTAAGCCAAAATCCATCTGACATAAGCAATGACATAACTCATTCCATGCCATCTTCTGAGTTGAACTTGGGTTTCTTAAAGTTCCCCATGGATGCACTGCTGCAACTATTTTAGAAATGTCTTCAGCAAAAATTTAATATCATGTGATATTGCTTAAGAGGAAGGGAGACCACATCTTCTGACCTCCTCTAACACTACAAGAGGAAGAGAGAATCACCCTCAGTAGCCCAAAGATTTTCCTGTGAGGCCAAACATGCTGCCTCTCTCCAGCCCTTTCACCAACCATTTCTCCTGTAGCACCCACCACCTCTCTGCTGGGTTCAATAATTTTCTGCAGTGGCCACATAGAACTCACAGATCATGGGGTTTATTAGGGAAGCATCAGACTATAACTTAAGTTCAGAAATGCACTCAGTCTCTTGCAACCAGCCATCTCACTCTGCAGGCAGCAGTCTCAGTAGCACATCACTTTATCAGTAGTATGTGTCACTCGCATCTCTCTCTTCAGCAGTATGTGTCTCTCACAGCTCTCTCTCAGCAGCATGTGTCTCTCATGTCTCTCAGGAGTGTGTTTCTATCAGTAACACATCTTTCTCAGCCAGCAGTCAGAAAGACTTTTTCTGCCTCTGGGAGGGCTCCTTTTGGACCAAACTGACCAATGCCAATATCAGAGTTCTACACACCTGAGAGAGAGTGAACTTCCCAGAAAATTACTTTATGCTCCTCCCAACAGAAATACCCCAGGTGGATAACTTTAACAATCAGGAGCTACTCAGTTACTCCTAGCCAATTCCACCATGGAATTTACAAAGACTTATGGCTAGAAAAGCCACACTATGTAATTTACTACATCTCAGATATTAATGATATTGCTCAACTATTTCCACATTCTTTTGGATCCTTTTCCTTTGAATGGTCATAAATATGGATCTCTTTCAGTCAGTTGGCCTGGTAGCTGTCTTCCAAATATCTAGGCTCCTCCAGCACTGCAGCTGTTCATTAACACTTTATAATGAGTACTTTTTCAGTCCCTGGCACCTTGTTTTTCACCATTTCTTTCAGTGAAGATGGAACTTCTTCCTTCAATACCATTGGTTCTCAATCATATGTGGTCTCCTGAAATGTTTCAAAGTCAACAAATTTTTGTTCTCCTTACAGTGACTCTGTATTCCTTCCATCATCTTTTGATGTTTCTTGCATCATTCAATATTGCAACTTGAGGATTACATTTTTTTTTTTTTAATTAGGATTTGGGTGAAGATTTACAGAGTAAATTCACTTTTCATACAGCAGTTCACATATACTTTGTCTCATGTCATTGACCAAACTT
>NW_006921956.1:2765139-2776091 GCF_000298275.1 Orycteropus afer afer
CTTTGATTTTCCAACTCTAGATTAATTGCACATTTCATTATAATTCATTAAAATATAGAGCATCTAAGCCTCATTTGGGAGCTCTGGTAGCATAGTGCCAAAGGCACTTGACTGCTAACCAGAAGGCTGGCGGTTCAAACCCACCAGCCACTCCTCGGAAGGAAGGTTGGGCAATTTACTTCCGTAGTGATACTTCCTCGGAAACCCTAGGAGGGGTCGCTATGAGTCAGGTCCGACTCAATGGCACATAACAACAACAACAACAAGCCTCATTTTTGGTCTCATTTTTGGCTTTTGTGGTTGGTCTGGATGATCTGCAAAATTTTAGTTGGTATGTGTTCTGCCCATGTGTTCAGTACTTATGCAGAAATTTCTAGGATCATTTCATGTTGGAATTCCAAGTCTCTATCCAGTTTTAGCAGAGATAACTTCATCTCTAGGATTGGAAAATGCTAGAGTAATACTGTGCTTATGAAGATAAGACATCCCTTCTCAGACTTTCGAATCTTCCATCTCTTTTACCTGGACCGCTTCCTCCACAGCAGCTTCTCTGCATTTCTAGTTTCAACCAATCCTATCATTTTATAGATATAGAACACTCTAGTTTTTAATCCCCAAATTTTAACCTCACAACCATCAATTGAATGATTTCCATACTTCAAATGTCAGTCAGAGAGGAATGGAATACTTAACCATATTTCAGAAAAAAAATCTAGTCTTGTTATTGAATATTCTGAGGAAGGTCTTAGAGACAAGGAATCAAATAGGTACCTAAGGAGACAGGTAAGCAACATGGAACATTCTTCCAACCTAAGACAGGAAATCAGGCATGGTGGCCCAAAATCAGTCTAACAAAACAGTGTCTGTGATTCTCTATCCTGATTTCTCTATACAAAAGCTAGATAGCCTTTAACTCTTTTACTTCTCTGGATCTCAGTCACCTCCTTTGTTAAAAATATGATTAATAATATTTATTTTGATAGATTATAATATCCATCAAAATAAAGTTTGTGTATAAAATAATTATTACATTGAAACTTATTTTAATTTATAATGCTTACATTTCATGATTATTTTATTTGTTATTTTTAAATTGAATTTTTGATAAATTTGCTAATATCTTCAATATATTTTTTGTTATGTTTATAGCATTGCAGTTTTCCATTTATAGTATTGATGCAAAAGTTTTTTTTTGTAAGCAACTAAGTTTATTTTTAACTATCCATTTAAGTAAATATAAGTTGTAGCTAGAAGTAGAAAGGCTCATATAGTGAGCAATATTTAAACCTGAAAGGGAATTTGAGAAATTGCTGTATGATAAAGTATCACTTATCTGTTTTCCTTCCTTAATTCTTCACAGGGTTTTCATTGTTGAATACAGAATGTGGTAGTGTAGAATGAGAGTGATGGGAGGACACTATCATTATTAACTCCATATGGGGAAGGTATTTGTGTATTTATCTTTTCAATGCCATTCCTCTCATGGGGCTCTCTCCCAGGGCTGACATTCACAGACACAGAATAAGGCCACCAAGTTGGGTAAATTAAGTCATGTCAACAATGAGGATGAAACAAATATTCCTTTCTGTCCAATCTCTCTTTTGAGGCAGACAGGAAATCATTTGATATCACCTCTACTTATTAATCACTAATAACATATTTGTGCATACTTCCAGATAAATAGTATCTTTGCTTAACAGGAAAGTCAGTGGAAGATTTTTTTTTTTTTTTCCCATCCAAAATAACAATGATCTTTTGTTTTCTGTGCCCAGTATTTCAGAGATGTGTTGTGGAGTCAGAGCTTATAAGCATGCTTGGTTTAAAAACAATGGTCCTTGCATTGTGAAGAGTGTAACTCATGTCACTGAACAATTTATGAAGAATTTGTCAAATGGGAGCCTAAAATGCTGGGTACATTTTCATCAAAAACTCAGTAAAATAGTATTTAATATAATAACAATAATAATACATGCAATGTGAGGAAACAGAGATCAAGCTGAGAAAAAGAAAAGAAAGAAACTTTAAAAATAGGAAAAAGAAAAAAAAAAAACAAGATAAAGGAAGCAAAAGATGTTTTCTAAACTGCCAGGTTTGTGCTCACCCAAGAAACAAAGCAGAAGAGAGCATTTGCAATGACAGTTACTAGCGGTTGGCAAGCTTCCCAGTACACCCACTTTTTGTCTATCTGTTTCACACAGACAAACACACACACACACACACACGCACATCTTACACAATAGATGTGAGAGGAACATTTCAGAGACGCTGGCCAGTCTGTCTAAGACGCAGGTTCTGCACCAGTGGGGAACTCACGGTATTTTCAGAGCACCTACGGGATGTGTCGAGGCATCTCTCCTGTGCTCCTGAGAATCATTAAGGGGGTAAAAACAATCCTTGTAACACATGAACGGAAATGTTTATAGTCCCAATTAAAATCAGCAACTGTTGGAATGATTTATAGTCCTTTGAAATCTTTGCTTGTCAAGTGCTTTAGATGAATCATACTATCAGGGGACTGCCACAGTCTACCCACAGGAGCTAAAATTTGTGTCATGTTTAATTCATTGTCCTTGATTTCCTTCAATAGAATGCTTACGGCAGGACAGAAAGCAAAACAGCTTTTTTATAAGAATAAATTATGTCATCAACCTGGGCCATTTTTTATATTTACATATTTATATGGGATCCTGTTATAGCATTAGCCCGGAAACTAGCTATTCTTTCCAACGGCGGAGTCATATTCAAATTCACAAATCACTTCTGTTACACTTTTGTTGTGAAAGATGCTAATTTGTTGCTTTAAATAAGACCTCTAATCTTGAGAATGGATGTTAGTGTATGAAATGATTAACACTCTCAGCCATTGAGGACATAACAGTATGAAACGTTGAGATATTTGTGAAATGTTGCTGCATTAACACTATTTTATCAAATCAGATGATGTGACTTAAATTTGAGTTAATGTCTAGACTTTATAGCATATCTGTGAATAGAGAGCTCACCTGTGTATTCTTCCTTTTGTCTTCCTTCATGTAACCGTTATGCCAACATTGAACGCTGCTCTGAGACCTATGCTCTGTACCCTTTTCTGTCAGGGTCAGAGTTACATTTGAGAGAACACTTCATCATGACTAAAGCTCACCTACCTAGATGTTTTCAGTAATCTAAAAAGTGCAATGTAGGTAGGATGGGATTTGGAGTGGGAGCTCCATATCATGCTGTCATTGTTTAACTCATTACCTCAGGAGGGGACTGTGAGATTTAAATAAGATCATTTCTATAAAAAACTCAGGTGATATATGAAACCAATATATCCAGAAGACAGTCATATCTGAATATCATATTCCATTTTTTTAATTTATATAATGGCTTAGTGTCTGTGTTCTCTTATGTAGCATTGAGAAGGAAAAAGTAGCAAGTTTTAAAGTAGGTAAGATGGTGAGCAAACTACAGTAAACAGGTTGGAGATCAAAATGAGCTGGTTATGTGGCCTTTCATTTAACTGATATGTGAGAGAAATATAAATTTTAATTGAGTAATTTTTTTTAAGATAAATTGCTCCCTTTGTATTTATATAGGGTCTCTGGTGGCATATTGCCTAAAATATTTGACTGCTAACCAGAAGGCTCGTGGTTCAAACCCACCAGCCACTCCTTGAAAGGAAGATTGAGTAATCTACTTCCACAGAGATAGGGCCTTAGAAACCCAAAGGGGAGTCACTATGAGTCAGAACACTTCATTAATTGCTAAAAGGGACTACAAGTTTATCCAGATACGGTTGGTAACCGTTGTAGCAATTGTAGAATTGTAGAATTGCCACCTTTCACATTCTAATTAATGACTAATCATTTCAAAAACTAACTAAATGCCATTCAAAAAAATCTTTTATTCTTTGCCTTCAATGTCATCCTTCAGTGTCATCTTGTTCTTGGTCTTCGGTGACTTGCCTATGGCAGTAATTGTTTACATTTAATAGAATAAATGATTTTGACTGAGGTGGAAGACCTTAAATTTTATCAAACAATTCTGTTACAATTCACACTTTTAATTAAAATTTTTATTCCATTTAACTTTATTTAAGATAATAAATGTGTCTCTAATGTTTCAGGAGCTTAGTGAAACTTACATAGGGGAAAAAATAATTTTATTACATAAAGGCTTGACATTTGCTATTTGCTAAGCCATTTAAACTAATTGAGTTGATTTCTACAACATAATTGGGAAACTGATTTGGTTTTCTTACTTGCTTGTTACTTGTTAAATGAGATACGGTATTGAAAACGCAGCATCAGTGATAAAGCAAAAACAAATATTTTATTAGTAAACAACCAATGTCTTCAAATTTAATTATTCTAAAAATAAAACATTGCTCTCTATTTATCTACCTACATGTATATTTTTTAAATGCTTTAAAACAAACAAAAAACAAAAGCAGCAAACAACCAATTACCTTGGCATTAACTGCATTAAAAATGGGAGAGTCAGAATATAACAGAGACAGTTTAAATGTAACAGCATAAAAATTTCCTCTTTTGTGTCTTTTAACATGTTTACACTTTTTGAACTGAAAAAAGAACCTGATTTTAATTTACTGATTGTCAACCAGGCTAATTTTACCCCCAGGGTACATTTGGCAATGTTGAGAAATATTTTTAAGGCTCTCTGGTGGCATAGTGGTTAAAGCATTGGGCTGCTAACCAGAATGTCAGTGATTTGAACCCACCAGTTGATCTGTGGGAGAAAGCTGAGTCACTCTGCTTCTGTAAAGATTTACAGCCTTGGAAACCCGATGGAGCAGTTATACTCTGTCCTATAGGGTCACTGTGAGTTGGAATTGACTCAATGAAAGTGGGTAGAAATATTTTTGATTGTTACAGCTTGAAGGAGGAGGGTACTGGCACTTAGTGATTGCTCTTGTTAAGTGCCATCAAGTCAGTTCTGACTCATAATGACCTTATGTATTACTGAACAGTGCTGCACCATCCTCACAATCATTGCTATATTTGAGCTTATTGTTGCAGCCACTGTGTCAATATATCTTGTGCTGAGGGTCTTCCTCTTTTTCATGAACCTCTACTTTTCAACCATGTTATCCTTTTCCAGGGATTGGTCCCTTCCGATAGCATCTCCAAACTAAGTGAGATAGAGTGCCACTGTCCTTGCTTCTAAAGTGCACTCTGGCTGTACTTCTTTTCAGACAGATTTGTTTGTTCTTCAAGCAGTCCATAATATAGTCAGTACTCTTCACTGAGCCAGAAATTTTGCTGAGCATCTTACAAAGGACAGAACAGACCCTACACATCCTCAATAAAAATTTATCCAACCTAAAATGTCAATAGTGCAGAGGTTGTGAAATCCTATTGTAACTGAAGGATTTCCAGTGTGTTATATTAGTTGGAAGACTTGAAAACAATTAACACATTATGTTATAGAGAATACAGTTCATGCTGAGAATGATGGCAGTGGTGACAAGGATGAGACATCAGAGAAGCTTCTTTATTGTTCCCACACTCCAGAAGTGGCCACCTCTCCACAAAGGATAGGCATAATCTCAATTCTCTGCCCCCAGTGAATGAACTTCTGCCCTGCTGGTGTTGCTGGCCTTCACTACTCATCTCAGTGGCCTCCTCCTTATCAAGCTTTGAGCTAGCATTTCTCTATTGATGCTTTCTTGAAGCACTATCTGAGTTACTAACTGGGTCTTGAAAATTGATGAGGTACCATCAGCTATTTCAGGTTTTATCAAGGGAACAGAGGAGAGAGGGAGTTGAGTTCTGGCATGTGTTTCGAAGGTGTTTGTTTTGACTGTCTGATGGCTGCATACCAGCCTGAGGGAGTCACAAATGTCATTGGTGTGCAGTGGTATAATTTTCCTGCCTCTCCAATGAGTCTTCTGTGTTAATCTCCCGGCATGTCTGGCAACTTTCAAAATAGAAGTAAAAAGCAATTGCATGGAGCAGTAAAAAAAAGATTCAAAGTCCCCATTCGTCATTGTAAGGACAGAGAAAATTGCTAGTGTGCAGTTGGCCTTTTTCATTATTGAGAACATAGAGCAGCTCGGTTTTCACCAGGGCTAATTGATTTTCACAGCTGGTGCATGAAAGTCTAAGGATGATATGAAACTTGAAAAGTCCCTTTGTCCAAACCCAAGTGCTCATGGGTTCTGCTGGGACTTGAAATTTGGGCTTAAATGAGACATGTTGAAGTCTTCTGAAATAACTTTGGGCACCAGCCGGAAAAACATTACTTGTTCATGTAGTGCATGGTGTGAGTAGGTTACGACCTGCCATATGGCATCACTTCAAATTCATTATTTTCCCCTTTTCATTAATGAGCATCATGTAATGTGGCATAAACCTTATTTCAGCTCTGGTCCCAAATAATTCCCCCACCTAACATGACATATTAGATGATGTAGATGCCAGCCTTCTCTTTGCCTTACAGATGGCAGAGGATTCTACTTACTGACTAGCAAGTGCTCTATATCATAGGCTTTTTGTAATTTAATTTCTCTGAACTCATTGCTAATTGGTTTCATTTCTTATTTTGAAAAGATGGAAAAGAAATGGGAATCTGAGAAAGAGCCTCAACACAGGAGCACAAAACTGGAATATAATTCCTGACTATGTCAGGACATCAGATGATGTATGGCACTGGGAAAATTGTCTGCAAAGGACCTCTTTCAAGTGCTGAGGAGTAAAGATGTCCCCTTGAGTATTAAGGTGCATGACACAAGCCATGATATTTCCAATCGCCTGGTATGCATGTGAGAGCTGGACAATGAATAAGGAAGACTGAAGAAGAAAGGATGCTTTTGAGCTGTAGAGTTCCGAAGAATGATGAAAGTACCGTGGACTGATAAAAGAACTAAAGGTCTGCCCTGGAGGAAGTGCAGTGGAATGCTCCTTGGAGCCAAGAATGGCCAGAATTCGTCTCACATACTTTGGTCGTGTTGTCAGAAGGAACCATTCCCTGGAGAAGGATATCATGCTTGGTAAGGTGGAGGGTCGATGACACAGGGGAAGGCCCTCAAGGAGATGGATTGACACGGTGGCAGCAGTGATGGGCTCAAGTATAGCAAGAATCATGGAGCTGGCGCAGGACTGGGCAGTATTTTGTTCTTTTGTGCATAGGGACACTATGAGTTGGAGATGACTCAACAGCATCTAACAACAACAACAATGGGGTGAATAGGGAGAGAGTGTTATCATAGAGAATAAAGTCAGTGTCCTAATGGGATAGAATTTATTATGAGACGTGAAGTGATACAATAAAAAGCACACACATTGAGTCAGATCATTCTGGCTTCAGCCACTGAGAAGTTGAAGGACATTAGGATAAATGCTATTAGACTCATTGTAGTGTTGCAAGATCTCAAATATGTATGAAATGGCCTGGGATGCAGTATCACTTAGCACACTTTCTTCTTTCTCATACAGTTGTCTTATTACAATTAGGTTCTAAGGTAAAGCTTTGCTGAACAAATTATGAATTCTTATGCAGGGCTTCTTATGTTTTTTTCTACAGGATAGAATTTCTCCTGTATTTTGGGATCTAAATGGTGGTGCTATTTCATCAAGAGAGTATTTATAAAACACAAAAGTATTAGTGAAATGTATCACTACATCCAATGTTTTGAATTGATTTATGTTCCTCCAAAAGTTAACTTGAAATCTTAACACCAGATTGCTGTGAATGTGAACTTGTTTAGAAATAGAGTCTTTGAAGGTGTTACTAGTTAACGTGAGGACATAATGGAGTAGGGTAGGTTCTAACCCAATATAAGTGGTACTCTTATAAATGAGGACAAGAGACACAAAAGAGAAAAACAACCAGGTGAAGATGAAGACAGAGATTGAAGAGATGCATCTGTAAGCCAAGGAATACCAAGAATTCCTGGTCATCACCCAAAGCTATGTGAGATACACAGAACAGTTTCTCTGTCAGCAACCTCAGAAGGAATCAACATGGCTGACACCTGATTTCAGACTCCTAACCTCAAGAACTGTGAGGCAATAAATTTCTGTTCTTACAAAACCACTCACTGTGTGGTACTTAGTTACAGCAGCCTTAGGAATCAAATATACCCAATCAAGAGAATCATAGGAATCAGCAGCCAGGAAACATTTGACAGGGCTCCACTTGTAGGAAGCCATAGAACTGTTTGCCTTTTCTCAATATGTTTCCACTTTCCATTTAGAAAAGAACTCTGTGTAAAGTAATTTAAGTAAATGTGTTGCTAGTGACACTTAAGCATCGCATGTTGTTAATGTCATCAAAAAATTAGTTTAGACATGCCATAGTATATTAGATAACAATGTCGATACAAATGCCTAGATATTATCCTTGATAGCATATTAAAGTTATTTTAAAATCAGTTTTCTTTTCTTTTTTTATCACAATATCTTCAATAAAATGTAAACACACAGCAAATTAAATGTTGTCAGGTAATACATATGTACAGTACATCAGACAACATATAAAACCAAACCAAACCAAACTCACTTCCTTAAAGTCATATCTGACTCATAGTGACCCCTCCTTGAATTTCCGAGGTGGTATCACTACGGAAGTAGATTGCCCAACCTTCCTTCCGAGGAGTGGCTGGTGTGTTTGAACCACCAGCCTTCTGGTTAGCAGTCAAGTGCCTTAGGCACTACGCTACCAGAGCAGACAATATATAACACTGGGAAAATCAGCAAAGGACCTCTTTCAAGTGTTGAAGACCAAAGATGTCTCCTTGAAGACTAAGGTGTGCCTGACACAAGCCATGTTATATACTAATACAATGGTACAAATGCTTAATGCTTGTGACTGCTAATCAAAAGCATTGAGGCTCAAGTCTACCCAGAGGAACCTTGGAAGAAAGACCTGGTGATCTGCTTCCAAAAAATCAGTCCATGAAAACCCTGTGGAGCACAGATCTACTCTAGCACACATGGAGTTGCCATGAGTCAGGATCGACTCAACAGCAACTGCTATAGGTTACTGTTATATGTATGTGTGTGTGTGTGTGTGTGTGTATTTGTTTTTTCCTATATATATATATATATGAATATGTTGAAAATATTGAATGATTGTACCATGGACTACTTGGGGAATGAACAAAATCTGTTGTGGAAGAAATACAGCTTCCTAGTAGCCAAATTGACCAGACTGTGTCTCTGACACTTTGCTCATGTTCTCAGAAGGAACCAGTCTGTGGAGAAGGTTCTCATGCTTAGTAAAGTAGAGGGAAGCGAAAGACCCTCAAATAGATGGATTGACCCAGTGGTCACAACAATGAACTCATGCATGGCAACAATTGTGCGGATGACACTGGAGCAGGTAGCTTGCTGTGCTGTGTACCTAGGGTTGCTAGAAGTCAAAATCAACCTGGTAGCACTGAATAGCAGTAACAATAATTCTGACAAAATTGCCTGCAAAAATAATGATGTACTGTACAGCTACTACTTTGTGCAGAGAATCATCAAGTGAAATGCTTCATAATAACAGAACATTAAAATAAAAATAACAATGACCTTTTACGTCTGTTTATATCTTTCAATTTTTTTTTTTTTTTTTTTTTTTGGTGTATTTTGCTTTATCCACTTTCAGGTAAACTCATAATTTCAGAATCACTTATATGTTTTATGAATGCATTTAAAATTGAACTGCTCACCTGAGTTATTCAAAACAATTTTGTCATTTCTAATTAAATACTCAAAGTATTTTATTTGGACACTTTCGATTCCATTTCAGTTCGATTTAGCTTTTAAAATTAAGAGAATTCATTTTTGATAAACAAAAGGGGGAAACTTAAATGAGATATATTTAAGATGTATGATTAGACTGTATCAATTGTTAACATCTGAATAAAATTATATAATTTGTCAGTGTTAATAACTGTTGAATCACATAGAAATTTATCTTTGAGGTGCTGATAATTGCACTCATGCTACTACAGAAATGTGTTCTAGTATCTTTGATTGAGTTCCTATCTCAGTTAACCTCGTCCTCCATATATTTTAAAGAGTTTTATACATTTTAACTGATAGATATTTGAAGATAATAACATGTTCTTGACTTTTTTTTTTAAATAAATACCGAGGTCACTGAAAAGGCCTTTGGTTCGGAATGAATCTTTTGTAGATACATTTCCTGAGTCTGGAGTACAGCTGTGCTTCTTGGCTTTTACCCTTTGAGATCAGGGAACAAAATGTTTCCTGAAGAAGAATAGAATTGCAATCTGACCTATGACTGGTTAATACATCATCTAGAATCTATTCTCTTGGCTAAAATCCTTCCTACCAGGAGTGGATAATACTAAAGTTTTTGGTAAATATGTAATTAATAAGCCATATATAACTTAACAATGGCAAAGCTTTATTTTTTCAAATACTTGTGTAGACTCCTCACTGAGAATCCTGGCAGTTTACATTCACAATGCTTATCAAGAAACATCAAAATCAAAACAGCAAACTATTGAATTTATATCATTTTTATCAGCTTTGGCTGATATTTTATCTGTTTCTTTTTCATTTAAAAGAAAAAAATGAATTATGTAAGTTTTAGAAGGCAATATTCCTTCTTCCTCTATGTATGTGAGAGGAGCTCTGGTTGTGTAGTGCCTAAGGCATTTGACTGCTAACCAGTAGGCTGGAGGTTCAAACATACTAGTCACTCCTCAGAAGGAACGTTGGGCAATTTACTTCTGTAGAGATACTGCCTCGGAAATGCAAGGAGGGGTCGCTATGAGTTGAATCCACTCCATGGCCGTGAGTTTTATATGTTGCTGTTGTTAGGTGCCGTTGAGTTGCTTGCGACTCATAGCGACCCCATGCACAGCAGAAGGAAACACTGACTGATCCAGCGCCAGCTCCATGATCCCTGCTATACTTGATCCCGTTGTCGCAGCCACCGTGTCAATCCATCTCGTCAAAGGCCTTCCTCGCTTTCGTCGACCCTCCACC
>NW_006921956.1:2777014-2778516 GCF_000298275.1 Orycteropus afer afer
GTTCTGGTATTCTTTGCCTTGAGCCAAGATCCATCTGACAGCAGCTATGATGTCCTTTGTTCCACATCCTCTTCTGAGTCCAGCTTGCACCTCTGACAGTTTATAGTTTATATATAAACCTGAAACAAATTATAAGCAATATTAACTAAACCACATCAATTTATTTTTCCACACTCACATTTAGAATTTTTCTCCTTTTTTTAAAAAATATAATGACCAAATCTCATCTCATGTAACTTGGTCATGTCAGAAGAGATAAGTCCCTGGAGAACATTGTGCTCGGTGAAGTGGAAGGTGAGTGAAAAAGGGGAGGACTGTCAGTGAGCTGGGCTGACCCAGTGCTGCCATGATTGGCTCAGTTTCTGAGGACAGCACGGGCCTGGGCAGCGTTTCATTCTGGTGTATCGCCATGTTGGATCTTTAGGCATTGAAACTGGCTCAACAGCACCAAACAACAACATTTCTTTATTCAATCAGTAGATCTTGATCACCCACTGAGAACCAGACACTTTGGATACATCAGTGAACAAAATAAAACTGTTTTTTTTTTTTTTTTTTTTGTCTTCATGAAACTTACTTTGTGACAATTAATGATGGACAAAAATATTAAATACTATATACATAAATTAGTTTATTGCAAACTGAAACTATCTGAATGGAAGAAAAGGAAGTAAAATGAAATAATTGATACAGATAGTGTAGGGCAAGGAAGTGAGGGAAGTATGCATTATCAAATAAAATGGTCAGAAAAGATATTTGAAAGAAAAATAAACAACTTAAGGGAGATGAGAATATTTGTCAAGCAAATATCTGGCAGACTTGTGTTCCAAGAAGAGAAAGGAACGTGTGGAAAATCCCTGAGCCTAACTCTGCCTTTAACTTTCATTAAACCAAAAACTCAAATAGGGTGCCCTCAAGTTAATTCTGACTTATACAAACCTCATGTGTTATAGAGCACAAGTGCTCCATAAAGTGTGCTAGGCTGTAATCTTTATGGAGGCAGATTCCAGACCTTTCTTCTGCGACACTGTTGGACAGGGTCCAACCACCAACCTTTAGGAAAGCAGCCAATTGCAAACAACTTGTGCCACCCAGGACTTTTAACTTTCATTAACTTCCATGAATGCACTTCATATGCATTCATCATTCACCGGAGAGATCACAGTACTGGACAACTGATCTCAAGTAAAGAGGAGCATTGTACAAAGAACATAAGGAATTTCATTCCATAGAACAAAACCTAAAGTAACATGAAGAAAACAATGTGATATATAGGTAAGATAATTTTAGAGATGTAAACAAAGGTAGAACTCACTCTTTTCCTACTAACTGCAGGAGTTTGAAAGTGACCTCAGCCTTCCAAACCTCAATATCTGTATAAGAAGGAGTAAATCGTGTCCATTATATCTCTATTCACTAGCATATTCCTAAGACCGTTTCTAGTACCTGTTGTTGTTAGGATCTATCAAGTTGGTTCCAACTCATAGTGATCCCATGCACAG
>NW_006921956.1:2779331-2780934 GCF_000298275.1 Orycteropus afer afer
TTATGTTCAATGATGAATTCAGTACAAGGTCTTATAAATAGTAGATATATGTTGTTGCTGTTGTTGTTAGGTGCTGTATAGTCGGCCCTGATTCATAGCAACCCTGTGTACAATAGGAGCTCTGGTAGCATAGTACCTAAGGCATTTGACTGCTAATCAGAAGGCTGGTGGTTCAAGCCTACCAGCCTTTCTGTGGAAAAAAGACTGGGCAATCTATTTCCATAAAGATCTACCACCTCAGAAACCCAAAGGGGGTTGCTATGAATCGGAATCAACTTGATGGCAATGAGTTTACTTTTTTCCTAGGTTTAACAGAATGAAACACTACCCAGTATTGTGCCAGCCTCACAATCCCTGTTATGCTTGAGCCCATGCTTGTAGCCACCATGTCAATCCCTCTCAGTAAGGGTCTTCACATTTTTCAGTGACCCTCTACTTTACTAAGCATGGTATCCTTTTCCAGGAAAAAGTCCCTTCTGACAATATGACCAAAGTAGGTGAGACACAAGTCTGGCTATTCCTGCTTCCAAGGAGCATTATGGCTGCACTTCTTCCAGGACAGATTTGCTTGTTTTTCAGGCAGTCCATGGTGTTTTCAGTATTGTTTGCCAACACCACAGTTCAAAGATATCAACTTTTCTCTGATCTTCCTTATTCACTGTCCAGCTTTCACTTGTATATGAGGAAGTTGAAGACATCATGACTTGGGTTAGGCAGATACATAAAGAAGATATATAAATTAGTCACAACAGTCCACTATAGCATGCAGTTTAATAAAACACTGCTCATTCATTCATCAAAAAAATGGTAAGATGAAGTAGATAAAGGACCATGATAAAAGAATGGAATGATTTTGAAAGAAAGAAAGCATATGACATTCATGTTGTCATGTAGCAAAAAGGACATGGGAGTGGCATCCTCTGACCTCCTCAAATTTTATAATTTTACGAGGGGGTGACAGGATCACCATCAGTAGTATCAGCCCGAGGCTCATCCCTATGAAAAGGAAGTCAGACATGTCTTTATCCTCCTTTTTTTTTTTTTCCCCACCAATTCTGACACCAACTGTCCCCCCATGACACTCTCTACTTCTCTGCTGAGTTTGATAATTCCTTTCAGTGGTCATACAGAACTCACAGGCAACACTCACAATTATGGAGTTTATTAGGTAAACAACAGGCTACTATAAATCAGACGCTGGAACACTCAACACACAATAACCGATCAGGGCAGCCTCCCTCCTGCCATGCTTGTAGGCACCCCTCTCTTAAGCCCGTGGCCTCTCAGCCTGGCTTTTGCCTTGCTCCAGCAAGTGTTATAAAGCTCTTTTAGCTCTGCCAATAGGGGCACTGCACTCTGCCAGCAAGCCTTCTGCTCAAAGGCACTCAGCTTTCTCACTCTGTAGGCCGTGAGGCCAGTCTCTGGGTTCTGTTGCCTCTGTTGCTGCCATCCTTCTCCCATCATCATCATCTCAACACAGGGACATGGGCCCCACTCTCTGCTGTTCTGTGTCTTGATGATAATAAGATCCCATTTTCCACCTCTGGGATGGCTCATCTTAAGTCTAGCAAGATGGCAAAACTGACCAATCTTCACTTCCATA
>NW_006921956.1:2782154-2783319 GCF_000298275.1 Orycteropus afer afer
GCTCTCCTCCTACTTCCTCCCATTAGTTACCTCTTCCCTGTGTGCATCCCTCCATGCACTCCTGCCCCCTGAGCTGTCTCCCTGTGCATAAGCAGTACTTCTTTCTCCCATGATTGTTCTCTCCAAGGAGTGTATCTTCCTCAGGTAAATGTTCAAATCCTATGCCTGTATTTTGTCTGGCTGGAAACCACAGGTGTGGGTTCAATTCCAGACCTGAAGGGCAGCTAGGGGCCATAGTCTCAGTGGCTCCACCAGGCTCTATCAGACGGCAAACCTGGTCCCCACCATTTTTTGTTTTCCTCCAAATGATTTTGAGTTTTGTTCCACATTTCTCTCCCTCTCTATCCAGGATATCCTACATAGATCCCCTTCCAAGTGGTTGACAGTAGTAGCTGGGCACCATCTAGTTCTTCTGGTCTCATAGCTGTATAGGCTGCAGATTGGGTGATGTACCAGTCACTAGGACTAATTGTTTCCATGGATTTTTGGTTTTCTTCATTCTTCTTTGCTCCAGACAAGGGGAGACCCATCATTGTATCTAGATGGCGGCTTGCTAGCTTTTAAGATCCCAGTCGCTACTTGCCAAAGTAGGAGGTGGAACAATGTTTTCTGTAGTATGTTATGCCAATTGAGCTTGATGTCCTCTGTGACTATGGTCCCAAGCCCGCAGGTTCAACTACTTGGCCCCTCTGGGTAGCTGGCTGTGGCCAAGCAGTGACTACAACCTTGCCCCTTGTCAGCTCTACTATACACCTGGGAATTCAGATCATGTACACAAACTTATAGGACCATGGTGTGCCAACCCCATATATGTTCTTGGGTACACTCCCCACTTCATGACATACCTAATACTTCGGCCTGTCCAACCACCTATCTACCTGTAAACACATGCTTCCCTTCACTGACAATGCAGTACTATATGTGCAAAAGGTTCATCATTTTTTGTCTGTACCTCCCACGTACCTCTCTATGTCTTTCTCTTCCTCAATGCCACCATATTGATCACTCGCATTTGGTACATTGCCCTTCTCTTCACCCAAATCTATACTTATCTCTATCTATCTAACAGTGTTCCCTCCCCTCCCCTCACATTCCTGGTAACCAACAAAGAAAATGTCCTTCCATAGATAAACCTTTCCTTGACTTTTACAATAACGGATTAATA
>NW_006921956.1:2783419-2784041 GCF_000298275.1 Orycteropus afer afer
TTTGTTGGCCGCTTGAATATCCTCCTTGGTGAAGTGTCTATTCATGTCTTCTGCCCATTTTTTAAATTATATTGTTTGTCTTTTTGTTATTGAGGGGTTGGAGTTTTCTATAAATTCTAGAGATAAGTCCTTTGTCAGATATGTTATTACCAAATATTTTTTCCCAATCTGCAGGTTCTCTTTTGACTCTTTTAGTTATAACTTCATGTTCAATTGATCCTTTAATCATTATATAATGTTCTACCTTTTCTCATATGTTGGTTTTTGTCTTAAAGTCAATTTGATCAGAAATTAATATTGCCACTCCTGCTCTCTTACTGTTGCTATTTTCTTGATATATCTTTCTCCAATCTTTGATTTTCAGTCTATTTTTACCTTTATCTCTATGGTGTGTCTCTTGTAAGCAGCATATTGATGGGTTTTGTTTTCTTATCTAATCTACAACTCTCTGTCTCTTGAGTGGTGCATTTAATCCATTAACATTCAGTGTAATTATTGACAAATATGAATTGGTTGCTGTTATTTTGGTATGTGTATTTTCATGGTGTCCCTGGTTTCTTTATTCCATATTATTTTCTGTGCTGAGCTCATTATGTTTATGAATAGTGTTATCATATCCTTT
>NW_006921956.1:2785417-2810332 GCF_000298275.1 Orycteropus afer afer
AGTGAAGTTGCAGGAGGTATGGGTGTAGTTGTGTCTTATGGGGACTGTTGCTGTCTCCCACTCAGTTGGACAAAAATTACAACTGAATAACCATCAGAAAAATAAAAAAACATGGACAAAAAATACACCATTTAATCACATAGGAACAGTAACCAAAAAAAGGAAAAAGAAGAAGAAAAAACAACAAGAAAACCAGCAATTTCTGGGAATAGGTCACTAAGAGCAAAAAGGTGAAGAAGGAGAATAATGGGGAAAAAAAGGAAAAATGGAAAAAGAAAAACAAAGAATGGGGTTAACCACAGGAAAAAGGGAAAAAAATTAAAATTAAAAATATATATATATTTCAACTAGGAGCAGGGAAATGGAAAAAAAGCTGAAAAGTAGGACCTGGGAGTTGAATAGTAAAGAATAATAGTAAAAAGGACAAAAGTATTAATAATAGTAGTAGTTTAAAAACAAACAAATACAAGCAAACTAAACACCAGAAAAAAGAAAGAGAAAAAAATAATTCAATGGATGACAGGGCCAGGCACCCAGGCTCCCTCTGAGCACACAGACTGGGATGGGGTTCCTGCGGGCCCAGAAGGTGGGTGGGAGTGAGTGATGGCCGCACCTCCATTCACCAAGCAGGTGTGGGGTATAAGAGTAACAACAGGAATGTTGCACCTTTTCAGTCGTGCAGGTCCCCTCTCTCCTTGGGGTTTCTGGCAAGCAGAACCTGTTCTTAAGCCCCTGGAATCTCGGAGACTGCTGTCTCTTTAAATATCCAAAATATTCAAGCCATTTGTAAACATTCAAAATGGTGGTGTCCTCTGGACAGGCAAAAGTCCACAGCTCAGCCCGCCTTCCTCTTCCCCGATGCTTCACCTTTTATTCCCCTGCCACCAGAGCAGTCCTCCATGCAGTCCCTTGCAGGCAGGGTTGATTTTTAGGTTAATTCTTAGGTCCTAACACCACTCAGGAATCTCCAAGCTGCCTGTGCCATCAGGATCACTCAGGATCACTGCCGGACCGCAGCTCTGTATGTCTCCTTTTTTGATATTTTCATGCAAATTCTTCTGCTAGTTTGGATTTAGTCCATTTCTATATCCTTCCCTTCAAGGCTCAGGGGTTCAGGATTTTCTTCTGTGTCTTTGTTAATTGGTTTCCCATTTGTTTGTTGAAGAGGGTCTGTGCAGTCTTTCTGCCTATTCCACCACCTTGGAATCTCCGGATTTTTGTTTTCTTTATGTTAAGGTATAATCCATACTGAAGACTGTAGTCTGTGATCTTCATCAGTAAGTTCTCAGAGACTTCTTCATTTTCAGCATGTAATGTGTTATCTGCATATCACATGTTCTTAATGGTTCTTCCTCCACTTATGATGCTTTCTTTTTCTTTACACAGTCCAGCTTCTCAGATTATTTACTTAGCATCAGATTGAATAAGCATGGTGAAAGGACAGGACATATGCCTGACACACATCCTTTATGATTTTAAGCAATGCACTATTCCCTTGTTCTCCTCTAACCACTACCTCTTTTTTCTATGTACAGGTTCCTCATGAGCACAATTAAGTGTTCTGGAATTCCCATTCTTCCTAATGTTATCTATAATTTGTTATGATCCACACAGTTGGATACCTTTGCACACTCAATAAAGAATATCTTGCAAAAATGGACTGACTGTGAAAATCTGTGGAATAGAATAATTTTTTTCATAAAGGAAAAGATGATTTTTGGAAAGAATGTCTTCACTAACTCTTTATAGTAAGACAGCAATAATTATGAAACCTAAATATTTAGTAATCATTATTAGTTTTGTAACTGTGTCATCAATCAATCAGGAGCCCTGGTGGTGCAGTAGTTAAGTGTTTTCCTGCTAATCAACAGTCAGTGTGTCAAACCCACCAACCATTCTGTGGGAGAAATATATGGTAGGGTGCTTCCATAAATATTTCAGCCATGGAAATACTATGAGACAGTTCTTCTCTGTCATATAGCATTTCTAGGAATCCAAATTGACTCAATGCATTTTTTTTAATCAAACAGTCAATACGTATTTATGAAAAACTCACTGCATAGACATACAAAGTCAACATACAAAAGTCAGTTAGATTCCTCTACATCAACAAAGAGGCCTCTGAAAAGGAAATAAGGAAAACAATACCATTTATAATAGCTACCAAAAAGATAAAATATTTAGGAATAAATCTTACCAGGCACACAAAAGACCTATACAAAGAAAACTACAAAACACTGCTACAAGAAACTACAATGAATCTACATAAATGGAAGTACATGCCTTGTTCATGGATAGGAATACTGAATATTGTGAAAATGTCAATACTACCTGAGGCAATATACACATTCAATAAGCAAAGCACTGCTGAAGAAGAAAAACAAAGTAGGAAGTCTCACATTCCCAGATCTCAAAACCTACTATACAGCCACAGGAGTTAAAACAGTGTGGTATTTGTACAATGATAGACAAATAGACCAATGGAACAGAATTGAAAACCCAGGAATAGACCCATCCATCTATGGACACCTGATCTTTGACAAAGATCCAAAACCCATTAAAGGGGGAGAGAAAGTCTCTTTAACAAAAGGATGCTGGCAAAATTGGATATTCACTTGCAGAAAAAGGAAACAAGACCCATACCTCATCCCATGCACAAAAACAAACTCAAGTTGGATCAAAGACTTAACATAAACCCAAAACTATAAAGCTCATCAAAGACAAAATAGGGGCAAATCTAGGAGCCCCAATCTATGTCATAAATAGATTATCAAGCATAAACTAAAATGCACAAGTTGTGGAAAAGAAGTTAGATGACTGGGACCTTTTAAACATTAAATTCTTATGTGCATATAAAGACTTCTCCAAAAGGGTAAAAAGAGAACCTACAGATTGGGAAAAAACTTCAAAGCCTCACTACACTCTGAAACATGCACATTAGATATAGAAAACAGAGATAGATACTAGTATATGCACAATACTGCATTACCATAACACCAAACACTAAGCTACAGACAAATGCACAGATGGGTGAGAAGATCAGGTGGGGGAGGTGAACAGGAATATACCCTAGACCAAGGATGGATTTGGCTGAAGATAATCTTACCTATGCACTTGTGCTACAAAATTATCCACATACTTTACAGAAGAAACAGAAGACAGAGATGGAGTGATTTCGCAGAGACAACTAAACACTTTGAGAGAGAATCATTGGGACTGCAGACTCTGGAGCACATTCTAGGTAGATACACCCCTTAGATCAATTGGCCATGAGACACCAGAGGGGCAGGATTCCCATGGAGGGAAAACTGTACAGACAGGGACGCATAGTTATGAAGGGCACAGGAAGGGGGTAATCACAGGGAAGGGAGGGGTGGAGAGTTTTTTACGGTTGGGAATTGTAACCCAACCATGAAATCAAATGTGCATAAACTATTGAGTGTAAAACAAACTTGATTTTTAAATTTGCACCAAAACTGCAATAAAATAAAATTAAAAACTTACTGCATGGTCAGCCATAGAAATGCTCATGGAGTGAAAAAAAAATGCAATGATCTTTTCCTCATTTATTAATATAGCATTTCCTGCTAATATACAATATAAGGAAGCTTATTAAAGAAAACGATAGCTTTAAATAAACAAAGGGAGAAAAGACACACTAAAGAGAGCATAAAGGAAAATCATTAGGTACTAACAATAAAATCAAATGCTATTAAGACTGGACAGATGCTTGCACTGGACTACTAATTTGATTTTCTTGCAGTCAAAACAAAGCAAAACATAAATAAATAGCCAGTACAAGAAGACTAAGAAATATCATAATAGCCGTATTTTTAAAACAAAGGCTGGAAAATGACTTATTCCACAAGACAGTATACTCTATGAGTGCAAGTATGCAAATAGGTGCTTGCCAAATATAGATTGAACTAGCAAGTGGTTTATTTTTAATTTTGAGCATTTGGTATAAAATAATATGAATTATATCATTGAAGAAATAACTTGTGTAAGAATGTGAAATAACATGAAATCAGAACTGTCTAAACAAATTCATCACACCTCATGAGCATTTTTTTCTCTTCAGAAAATAAATATTTACATTGATAGAAAAGATTAACAAAATGTAATCACAAAATTTTAATGCCTTGTATTTTTTTATATACAATAGTTTTCAGGAATATTTCATTTCAAAAAACAGGCATAGAGTCTTAACCTTAGTTATATGATTGGTATTTTTAAATAACTTTTCATTTTTTTCCTACTAGATGAACTCTGCTCCTCTCCATTTCTTCTAAGACATATGACAAACAATTTAAATTTCTATGGATGCTAATTAAGGGCCAAGGATAAATCTAATTAAATTTTGTACTAATGTAGCATAGTGATAATTGCCTCTAAATTTAAAACAAAGAAACAAACAAAAACTCTCTCTCATCAAATAACGGTACAGGAACATCTCACCATCTCACCAAATAGTCAATTTCAGGGACAACTGAATATTCTGAAGCTTACCATTGTACTTCCATTTCTCATGAAAATTACTGGTTAAGTACAACATGTCAGCTTAATAATTGACATTAAAACTAAGAAAACCAACCCAGCCTGTAGGCTCAGGACCATAGTCTCAGAGGACACCATGCTTAATTTGCACAACTTAGTACATAAAAATATTATTCTACATCCTATTTTGGGGAGTATTGACTGGGTCTTAAAAGCTTTCAAGCAGCCATATAGCATGCAACTATTGGTCTCCCCTCTTCTGGAGCAAAGAAGAATGAAGAAAATGAAAGGCATGTGGAAACAATTAGTCCAAGGATAAGATCGACTACTAGGACCTCAGCCTTCATGGCCCTGAGACCAGAAGAACTAGATGATACCCAACTACCAATGCCAACCACTCAGAAAGGGATCAAATTGCAGATCGTGGATAGAGTGGGAAGAAAAATGTGAAACAAAATTTAAAAAAAAAAAAAAATGACCAGAACTACTGGTTAGATAGAGACTGGTAGAACCCCTGAGACTATGGCCCTGGAATTGGACTCACTTGGGCCTGGAACTGAACTCACTTCCATGGATTAGCTCTCTGTCAAACAACAGAAAGACTTATAAGCAGAATACCTACCCCAGGGATATACACTCACCTACCCTATGGAGATGCACCCCCTAGATCAATCAACTAGGAGACATCAGAAGGGAAGCATTTGCATAGTGGGAAATCTGTGCAGACAGGAATGCACAGATAAGAAGGGCACAGGGCGGAAGAACTAGATGGTGCCCAGCTACCACTGCCATCCACTTGGAAGGGATGTAGGAGATCCTGCATAAAGAGGGAGAACAATGTGGTATAAAACTCAAAATCATTTGGAGGCAAAAAAAAAAAGAAGGTGGGGACCAGGTTTGCTGGTCCAATAGAGCCTGGTGGAACCACTGAGACTATGGTCCCTAGCTGCCCTTCAGGTCTGGAATTGAACCCACAACTGTGGTTTCCAGCCAAACAAAGTACAGGCATGTGAGTTAAACATTTACCTCAAGTAGACACACGCCCTGGAGAGAACAATCATGGGAGAAGGAAGGGCTGCTTATGCACAGGGAGACAGCTCAGGGCACAGGAGAGTATGGAGGGATGGTCACTGGGAGGAGGTAACTATGGGGAGGAAGTGGGAAGGGAGCTGTTGCATTGTGGTAAACTGTGGTCAATGACATGAGACAAAGTATATGTGAACTGCTGTATGGAAAGTGAATTTACTCTGTAAATCTTCACCCAAATCCTAATAAAAAAAAAAAAAAAAGAAAGAAAAAAGAAAAAGAAGGACACAGGGAAGGGGTAGTCACAGGGAGGAGAGTTTTTTATGGTTGGGGATTGCAATCTGGGCTGTGAAACCAAATGTGCATGAAATGTTGTGTGTAAAATGAATCTGCTTTGTAAATTTGCACCCACATCACAATAAAAAAATTAAAAACAAAAGAACAACAAGAAAAAAAAAAAAACTAAGAAAACCCCCAAATCACCAAAACTATTGCAGTAGAATCAATTCCAACTCATAGGGACTCTGTAACACTGAGTAGAATTCTCCCATAAAGTTCTCAAGGCTGAGATCTTTATGGAAGCAAACTGCTACATCTTTCTCCTGTTGAGTACCTGGTGGACCCCAACCAGTGTCCTTCGGGTTAGCAGCCAACTGCTTAATCACTGTGTAAACAAGTCCCTAAAACTCAGCTAAGGGAGACAGAAATGGCCAAAATAAAACTACCACTACAAAGGTGACGTGACCAAGAACTCAATATCTAGATCCCTTACCAATGGGCTTCTGATAAGAGGACTTCATTCTAAAAAGAGTTACCTGGGCATTGTTGTGTTACTTGAAACATTCTCTTGTTGATGAGTAGAACGGGGCTGCCACCTGGAATACATTATGAGGGTTAACACAAAAAGCCGACAGAGCCAGGAAAAAGGCCTCTGCCCCACCACTTTTCCTGCTTTCCCTGACCAAACAGCTGAGAATATTGCTCTTTGGGGAAAAAAGAATCTGATCAAGACCTATTCACCAAAATTGATAAAACGTTCCATTACTTCAAGATCAAAGAGGAGTCAAGAAAAAATTATACCTAAGGGGACCAGGAAAACCCACTGAAGCTCATCAACAGGCAGGCAAGTGACAGGCCAGGAAGCAATTGTGGAATCATCAAGTTAACTGCCTGTGAAATCTACCCTGGACCCATGCTCTGCCACCCAGAGAACATCATCTCTAGATGTGAGGCCTGGGACCTGTCAATCATTCAAGCCCAGAGAATTAAGAGTTATATTATAATTGCCTCCATTTCATAGCCGTAGTTTTCAATGAACTGGAAAAGTAGCAGGCTCAAAAACAATTTGCTTTTTAAAGGACTACAGGAAATAAAAAAGTAATATGATTTCTTATGCTTTTTAAGAAAGAAATGCAGTACAAATTATATCAGTGGTTACTAACGATGATATATTTTATTTGTAATGGTCATTCATAAAATACCATCCAAATTACAACCGTCAGTATTACTGGATAATTATATCACCCTACCATTTTTCTAGGGAGCTCTGGTGTCATAGTGCCTAAGGCACTGGACTGCTAACCAGAAGCCTGGCAATTCAAACCCACCAGCCACTCCTTAGAAGGAAGGTTGGGCAATCTACCCACCTCGGAAACCTAAGGAGGGGTTACTATGAGTCAGATCCGACTCCACAGCAGTGTATTGCATTTCATTGAACCATTTTCTATGCACACAATTGATTTTTACTAGTTTTTCTCTAACTAAACCATGTATTTTTTTCATGCAGAAATTGTTAACTTAAATCACAAACTAACAAGTGAGTAACATTTGAATGAATCTTAAAGAATGGAACAATGGAAGTTAGTTAACATATATTAAAACACACGCTGGGTTCCACAAAAGAGAAAACAAAACAGTTTATTTTTCTTTTGTTGACATGGTCTTCCTCCACTAAAGCTTATTGTATTGTATAAATATAATTCTTACTAAGACTTTTTATTCTAATAGTGATGTAATGGTAAATCCAATGATTAACTTTGAAAACAAAAGTGAACAATTTATTATTACACTTACAGGTTTACCAAATTCTCTTTGGTAAGAATGGCAGTCATTGCCAAAATATCTGGAGCTCTGGTAGCATCGTGTCTAAGGCATTTAACTGCTAACGAGAAGACTGGTGGTTCAAACCCACCAGCCACTTCTTGGAAGGAAGGTTGGGCAATCTACTTCTATAGTGATACTGCCTTGGAAACCCAAGAAGGGGTCACTATGAGTTGGATCCGACTCGACGGCAGTGAGTATGTGAGTGTGTAAACAACCTAGCTTGAATATAACTGACTGTGGCCGGTCTGCACCCATGGGTTTGAGGTTGCTTTTCATAGTTGAGAGGACTGTGGGAGCCATCTGTAGGGATATTGGATTAGTGATGAATAATAGCATATGTTTCCATAGCACTTCACACCCTACTAAATATTATATGTTTTCACATATGATATCTCATTTGAGCTTCAGAATAATTCTTTGAGATAATCATGCTATTTTCCGATGAGCGGCTCTTTCTTTATATGCAATCTATAGCTAATGTGAATCTGAGGATATTCCTTGAGCACAATCATTCTATTTGTCAGTGATGAAACTGGGGCTTGTGTTGTGTCTTTGTGTTCCACGATTTCTGCCCATTCCACTCTATCTAGCTGTTGATGTTAGTTGGCATTGAATTGGCTCAGACCTTATGTATAATAGAGGAAATATTTCCTGGTTAGCAGACCTTACCAACTTATCATATAGGTAATTTTCTATATGCCTCATCCATTGGTATAACTTCATCAAGTAAAGCTTAAACTTCTTTAACTATTATTTATAAGCTTTACATATTCATATACAATTTTTTCAAATTTTAATTTGGGCCCACTTTATCATGTTCAAAAGCTGTCTGTGTCTCAGTCTAATAAGAATTGCATACTTTTTTTTTTTAATTGATGAAAGTATTGTAGCAACTGTGAGTGTTTTCATCCCAATAATTCTCCGTTTGCTGAGCAGAATTTTCATTTTTTAAAGCACTGATTATACATGAGGCTTATATTTTCCAAATACCATGCATGCTACTTCTGGTAATGATAAGAAGTTACAGGTGAAATGTAGCTTAAAGCATACTTTGGGTGAAGTTTTTCTTCAAGGACTGGACACTGATTTTTCTTTGTGTCCTTGACAAAATTTGATATTGATGAAATTTGCTTTAGACTTATCTGTACCTTCCTTTTAGATACAACCACTACCCTTATGATAACCCTGCCCTTATTCCAAGGATTCCAGAACTATTATGGTACCATTAGGATGTCCAAAGAACACCAGACATTGAATTCCTTCCTGGAACATCCAGCTGACATTTTCAGATCCCTTTCACACCCAAATAAGACTTGACTCTGTATTTTACTAACTCAGGGTCTTATTCCCCTCACTTTGCCTCCATCTACCTATTTATTCACAAGGAACATACTGTCTTAAGCAGTATCTCTACAGCTACATTTTCCACATCTTTTTCCTCAAGTCATACTTGCCATGTTTTTTTTTTTTTTTCCCTGATTTATGGTACAAATAGTTTTTGTCAGTATGCTATTGACTAGCCAGAAATTTCATATAGAAACATATTGGTTGCTAATATTTTATCTATCAGCTAAAAATAGCTTCTGCTTGCCTTTTTATTTTGCCCCTCTTTTTTGGAAATAGTTTCTTTTTATTCTGACTAAATCTGACATTGAAACTTTTAAATTTTGTGTAAACAAACCACATCACTAGGAGAAAGAAGTTCTTTTGCTGAGTTTATATATTGGGTTTCCCCTTGTGAGGAAAAGGTGTGGTCCAGCTATGAGGATAGAAGCATCACATTTGACTCCCCTTCCCCCACTGCAGAACATAATCTAGGAATACTGATGGCTTAACTGTGGTGGAAGGCTCTTTATAGATTTCAATAGAATAGTGAAGCTCCATGTCATGCATGTGGTTTAAGTTGTAAAGACGAAGCCTACATAGTAGTTTCTTCCAAAAACATTTTCTTTCAGACTTAGAGAACTTCAGAAAGGTTACATTATGGCGAAGTCCTTTTTGGAAAGCTGCTTCTTCAAATGTTTTAATTGAGGAGATTAAAAAAAAGTATACTGGGGGATTATTTCTTAAAATTACAAGAAATTCCTTCAGAGACAGGCAGCTTCCTCACCCAATACAAGAGTCCCTTAATTCCAGATATGAAATGTCATTCAGACTTTGTTTTCTTTACCACCGTTTGAAACTGCTTCCTTATTTAGCAGGTCCTTTTTGGAGCCTACTTGAACATTGCTAAAATTTCTCAACACATAATCCTACTTTTTCCAAAAGTTGTTAGGAGCTACTGAGTCAGCTTTAGCTCATAGTGACCCTGCATACAACATAAGGGAACACTGCCTGGACTTGGGCCGTACTCACAATCCTTGCTGTGATTGTGCAGCTCAGTGTTGCAGCTACTTTATCAATCCATCTCACTGAAGTTTTCCCTTTATTCACTAGCCCTCTGTTTTACCAAGTGTGATGGCCTTCTCCAGGGACTGATCCCACCGATAACAAGACCAAAGTAAGAAAGACTAAGTCTTGTCATCCTTGCTTATAAGAAGCCTTATGGCTGTGCTTCTTCCAAGACAGATTCAATGCATCTGAATTATGGTGTTGGCAAAGAAAACTGAATACACCATAGTCTACCACAAGAATTAACCGATCTGCAAAATGGAGAAACAGAGTTATTTCCTTACTCCATCAGAAGTTTCTTGAAATATATAAATACAAACATTTGTTCTCAATCACCTCACCACACTCCCCTCACCTGATATTCTTTCGTAGTTATGCTACACAGTTTAATTTTCTCTCTACTAACATGCCCTAAATACAATTGTCTAAGTAGCTCAAGCGTAGGATCCATTGTATAAAAGGAAGATGGAATTAGAAGAGAAATTGGAGCAAAATTTCTAGTATCTGACAAAATTGGGAGGGGCTATATTTGAGTACAGTGAAATTTCACTGCTCTGTAAATCATAATACTGATAGCTTCTTAGTCTTCTCATGAAGGGTGGTCTCAATGAACATCATAATTTTTTGAATCTCCTGCCAACCTGTGTTTGGGCCAAGACTATTTGAATTAAGAGAACAGATATGGAATTACTGAAAAGCAGATATTCTTTCATTTTCTCTATATGTATTGTTGGTAATGTTTTGAATGATGCAGGAAACATCAAAAGAAAAAGGAAAGAATACACAGAGTCACTGTACCAAAAAGGAATTGGTAGATGTTGATCCGTTGCAGGAGGTGGCATGTGATCAAGAACCAATGGTACTGAAGGAAGAAGTTGAAGCTGCACTGAAGAAATTGGCCAAAAATAGGTCTCCAGGAATTGATGGAATACCCACTGAGATGTTTCAACAAAGAGATGCCCCACTGCAGGCACTCATTCAGCTATGCCAAGAGATTTGGAAGATTGCTACCTGGCCAACTGACTGAAAGGGATATTTTGTACCCATTCCAAAGAAAGGTGATCCCACATAATGTGGAAATTATTGATCAATATCATTAGTATCACATGCAAGTAAAATCTTGTTGTTGTTGTTGTTGTTTTTGTGTGCCATCGAATCAGACCCGACTCATAGCGACCCCTCCTTGGGTTTCTGAGGCAGTATCACTACGGAAATAGATTGCCCCATCTTCCTTCTGAGGATCTTACGGAAGATAATTCAAAAACATTTATAGCAGTATATAGACAGAGAACTTCTAGAAGTGCAGGCTGGATTCAGAAGAGGACGTGGAATGAGGGATATCATTGCTGATGTCCGATGGATCTTGGTTCAAAGCAAAGAATACCAGAAAGATGTTTCCTTTTGTTTTATTGATTATGCAAAAGAATTCATTGTGTGGATAATAACAAATTATGGATAACATTTAGAAAAATGGGAATTACAGAACACTTGATTGTACTAATGAGGAGCCTGTATATAGATCAGGAGACTGTCATTCTAACAGAACAAGGGTACACTGCATGTATTAAAATCAGGAAGGGAGTGCATCAGGGTTGTATCCTGTCACCATGTTTATTCAATCTGTATGCTGAACAAATAATCTGAGAAGCTGGATTATACAAAGAAGAACATGCCATCAGGATTGGAAGAAAGCTCCTAAACAACCTGCAATACTCAGACGACATAGCTTTGCTTGCTGAAAATGAGGATGATTGGAAGTACTTGAAGACCAAAGACTTCAGTCTGCATTATGGATCACACACGTCAATAAAAAGAAAACATAAATCCTCACAACTGAATCAATAGGAAACATCATAATAAATGGAGAAAAGATTGAAGTTGTCAAAGACTTCATATTACTTGGTTCTACAATCAGCACCTGTGGAAGCAGCAGTCAAGAAATCAGAAGACATACCAAATATGGCAAATCTGGTACAAAAGACCTCTTTCAAGTGCTGAAGAGCAAAGATGTCTCGTTGAAGACTAAGATACTACTAACCTAAGCCATGATATTTTCAATTGCTTCATATACATGTGAGAGCTGGACAATGAATAAGCAAGAGTTGATGCTTTTGAGATGTGGTGTTGGTGAATAATACTGAGAGTGCTATGGGCTGCTAAAAGAACTATCAAATCTGTTCTGGAGAAAGTGCAGCTGGAATACTCCTTGGAAGCAAGAATGGCCAGACTCAGTCTCACCTACTTTGGTCATGTTGTCAGAAGGAACCATTCTCTGGAGAAGGATATCATGCTTGGTAAAGTGGAGGGTCAACGAAAAAAGTGAAGGTCCTCAACGAGGTGGATTGCCACAGTGGCTGCAACAGTGAGCTTGGGTATAGCCGGGATCATGAAGATGGCACAGGACTGGGCAGTGTTTCATTCTGTTGTACGTGAGGTCACTATGACCTGGAGAAGGCTCAATGGCACCTAATAACAACTACGATGTTGTTGGCTGTGTCCAGCAGGAATATTAAAATTATTTACTGAGTCTTGAGAAGTATAGAGGTCATGCATAATTATGATGCTCAAGTGTGAGAGGACAGAGGAGAGGAATGGAAGGCTCCGAGCACTACATGTCTATCACTCCAAATAATAAATGAAAGACTTCCTCTCTTCCACAGAGCATGCATTTCTCTCAAGCCCCACTTCCTTGCATCTAATAAACCCTCAAGAGATAGCAATTCCTGTGCATTCTTGTCCTCACAGAGCTGCCCTTTCTCACTTTGATTCCTCCAGTGGTAATTTGATTCTCTCATTACATGTACTCATTCCGTCTGCCTTTTTTCTTTTGCCACTCATTCTCTCCCCACCCCAGTCTCTCTCTCACACACCCACATCAGAAATAAAAAGGAGAACATTTGCACTCCATTTCATCACCTGAAAAAGACTGCCACATGAGTGACAGAAAAGGCAAAGGATAAAAGCATGTCATAAAACTTCTTAGGTTTGAAATGCCAATCCAACAAGGTAATCTCAGAAGCGCAGTATGGAACCTATTGACCCTATTGAATTCTAATAAATGGTTTTATAATTGTAGAATTTTCACTTTAAAAAAAATCTTTCCAAATGAAATTAGTTGATGTGACTGCTTTGAAAGCTAATGATGTCTTCTTAAGCGGTATTCACTTTGAACATATATAGTCAGATTTGATACAATTGTACTGGGCTCATGGGGACTTGTGGCAGCTGTTTTAAGAGAGAACGTAAAAGGGCAGATCAATGTGAAACCTCCACAATCAAAAGTCAGAACAGTGACTTCAGGTTCTTCTTTGAGATGATTATTAAAGGACAGTAAGACCTGGAAGCCCATAATTTGCAATCACTTTTTTGTTCTAATTTAAGGCTCAAAATAGCAAGGGATATGTTTGACCAAGCATGCTGCTATCTAATTTTTAAAACTCATGAGTACTTTATTGGAAATTTAATCCATCTGTTTATGATTCATTGACTCTGTACTATCAAAATACTATGTTCTGAGGATGATAGTGGATCCAAGAAGAGGTTAGAGCCACTTCTTATATATATATAAGATTTTATATATATAAAATTAACTCAGAAGGAAGGTTGGGCAATCCTACTTCCGTAGTGATACTGCCTCGGAAACCCAAGGAGGGGTCGCTACGAGTCGGGTTTGACTCGACGGCACATAACAACAACAACAACATATATATTTAAACTAGGAATTTCAGCATTGCCAAGAATAAAAGCAACTTGAATTTCACAAACTCTTTGTTTGCTCCCCGCTAGAACTTTGGAAGATGTGACTCTGCTCTAAGAATGCCAGAACCAATGAGTTTACTCAGGCTTCTTTCCCGCGTGGCTGATGGAATTGTTTATATGAATTAGAAAACTTTCCACTCCCTTCCAATAACTATGACCTGAAAGGAGTAAAACACTATTTCATCACTTTAACATTTTGAGGATAGAATTAGGTTTGGCCTTTCTTTGGGGCCAGAATTTATTTTGTTCTCCCTTCAAAGAAAGGATTTGGCAGGAACTAATGTACAGAAAAGACAAAAAAGACAGACATTAAACACTACAAGATGTGAATTGAATGGTTAGAGGGTAATGTGCAGATCTTGCTGACAAGAGATAAAGATGATAGTGGGAAACAGCAGAGAGGTTTAGATTAGCTGTGCGATGAAGGAGATGTCCTGAGAGCATGGCAGCAGAGACTGCATTTTTTTTTTTTCTAATCTTTAATTCTTTTCAAGGAAATGTTCAGAATGAGATCCTAGGACAGTGTTTTTTTCTTTTGGTTTGGAGAACTGATGATATCAATATATCCTTTTGTTTCCTGATGAAAGAATACCCAACCATAATAAAACTAAAGAAAACAAATGCAATGTAGAAGATATAAAAGAGGAATATAAAAGTAAATTCGTATCAGAAAATTATATTTATTATAATGAAAGTATAAATGAGAAGTAAATCAACTTGTGCTGTACAACCAGGACTTTTCTAGACCATGTTTTAAGGATTATCTCAACTTTGAGAACTTGATATACCTAATGTCAAATCAGTGGCAGTAGAGATCTCTGTCCCATTAAGCTTAATTGCCCAAGATGGATGACAGAGACAATCGTTCTACGTGGTTTGGTTCTAGGCCATGTTGAAACTACCAAAGGCAAATGTCATAAATTCCTTGTCCATAATGTTTTTAATGAAGTATGCGTTGATAATCAGTAAGAATAAAGAAAAGTCTTTGCCTATTTTCTAAAAGGGGTGTTTGTCTTTTATTGAATTGTAAGAGTTCTGCATATTTTCTGGATATTAGCCCTTTCTCTTTACCTTCCTATTGGATGTACCGTGGACTGCTATTGAATAAATCTGTCTTGGAAGAAGTACAGCTGGAATGCTCTTTTGAAGGGAGAATGGCCAGACTTTGTCCCCCATATTTTGATCCTATTTTCAGAAGGGACCAGTCCCTACAAGAGGATGTTATGCTTGGTAGTGTGAACGGTCAATCCAAAAGGGGAAGACTCTCAATGAGATGGATTAACACAATGGCTGAGACAATGGGCTCAAGCATGGTAAGGATTGTGAGGATGGGACAGGACCAGGCAGTGCTTGGTTCTGTTGTACATAGGCTCACTATGAGTCAGAACCAAGATGGCAGCACCTAACAACATGGCAACAGTCCTTTGTCAGATTTGCAAACATTTTTCCCTATCTGTGGGTTCTTTTCACTTTTTTGATTAGTGTCCATTTTTAACTTTAAATTCAATTTATCTACTTTCTTCCTACTATTACTTATACTTTCAGTGAGATATCAAAAAAATCATAGCCTAATCCAACTCCAAACCAGGGGCTTGGAGGCTGCTTTTCTCTTGCATAATGGCAATCTACTTCTGCAGTGATACTGCCTCAGAAACCCAAGGAGGAGCCTCTGTGAGTCGGGTCCAACTCATCGGCAAATAATAACAACAACAAAGTGGCTCTATATTAAGGCAGGGGCTTGAGGTAGGCAGGCCTGGCGCTTGGAGGCTGCTCTTCACTTGGGTGTGAGTCTCTATTAAGGCTGGGGGCTGAAGTAGGCAGGCCAAGGGTTTGGAGGGTGCTTTGCACTTGGTTGTGGTTCTCTATTAAGGTAGGGCCCAGATGTAGGTGGGCCCAGGGCTGAGGACTGCTTTTCACTTGGGGGTGGCTCTATATTGAAGCAGGGGCCTTGAGGAAGGCAGGCTCATGGCTTCCAGGCTGCTTTTTGCTTGAGTGTGACTCTATATTAAGGCAGGGCCTGAGATAGGTGGGTAAGGGTCTTGGACACTGCTTTTCACTTAGAGGTGGCTCTATATTAAATCTGGGGCCTGAAGTAAGCAGGCCCAGGGCTTCGAGGCAGCTTTTCACTTGAGTGTGGTTCTATTTTAAGGCCAGGGCCTGAGGTAGGCAGGCCAGGGGCTTGGAGGCTGCTTTTTGCTTGGGTGTGGCTCTTTATTAAGGCCTGGGACTGAGGTAACTTTGCCTGGGGCTTCCAGGCTGCTTTTTGGTTGGCATGGCTCTATATTAAGACCAGGGCCTGAGGTAGGCAGGTGCAGAGGGGTTAGGAACAACTAAGAGAGATGAACTTGTTTGCCAGTTTGTTGTCCTGTGGTGGCTGAAGCGTTGCTGTGAGGCTGCAGGCTATTCAACTATGTCGCAAAATGCAGGGTTACCCATGATGGAGAGGTTTCAGCGGAGCTTCCGGGCTTAGACAGACTTGGAAGAAGGAAGAGGCCTTCCACTTCTCCAAGAATGACCAGTGAAGACCTTATGAATAGCAGTGAAACACTGTCTGATATATTACTGGAAAACTTTATGAACAGCCCTGAAACATTATTTGACATAGCACTTCAGGTCGGAAGGCACTCAAAATTTGACTGGGGAAAAGGTGACTTCTCAGAGTAGAGACGACCGTAAGCATATTGATAGAATAAAGCTTTTCACACCTCAATTGGCTGATGTGGCATGACTCATAATGAGCAGAAACATGCAAACATCCATAAATAATTGGAACATAGAATGTGCAAAGTATGAATCTAGAAAACTTAGAAGTTGTCAACAATGTAATGGAACACATAAAGATCAATATCCTAAACATTAGTGAGCTGAAATGGCCTGATTTTGGCCATTTTGAATCAGACAATCATATGATCTACTATCTAGCAATGACCAAATGGAAGAGGGATGGTGTGGCATTTATCATCACAAAGACTGTTTCAAGATCTGTCCTGAAGTACAACACCGTCAGTGATAGGATAATATCCATGCGCCTACAAGGAAGGCCAGTTAATACTATTATTATCCAAATTTACACACCAACTACCAAAGTCAATCCGATGTAATAAAGATTTACTCCAAGTTTCACTTCTTTGAGATTTAAATTATAACATTTAAATTTAGTTATTTGATCCATTTTGAATTTTTTTTATATATAATGTGAGGTAAGAGTCCAACTTCATTCTTTTGCCTGTGTATATCCTATTGCATCAGCACTATTTGTTCATAAGACTCTACCTTAGGCAACATTGGCTAAAATCAATTAAAGCAATACGTATCTGTACTTCAGTGGCAACTTTAGAATTGTTTTATCAACTTGTCAAAAACAACCCCCACAAAAGTTGATATTTTCAGAGAGATTATACTGAATGTGTAGATAATGTTTGGAGAGTTGTTGTTAGGTGTTGTCAAGCCAGCTCTGACTCATAGAGATCCTATGAACAACAGAACAAAACAGCACTTTGTTCTGCTCCATTCCACAACCTTTGCTATGCTTGAACCTATCACTGTGCCCACTGTGTGTCCATCTCATTGGGGATATTCCCCTTTCTCACTGACTCTCTACTTTATCAAGCACAATATACTTCTCCAGAGACTGATCCCTTTGGAAAATGTGACCAAAATACATGAGATGAAATCTGGCCATTCTCCCTTCTAAGGAGCATTCTGGCTGTACTTCTTCTAAGACAGATTTGTTAGTTTTTCTGGAACACTATGATATTGAATTATCTTCAGCAGAATTTACTTGCTTGTGATATTAATGATATGGTTTGATAATTTCCACATTCTTTTGGACCACCTTTCTTTGGAATAGGTACAAATACGGATCTCTTCCAGTAGGTTGTCCAGGTAGCTGTCTTCCAAATTTCTTGGCATAAACAAGTGAGTGACTCCAGCATTGCATTTGTTTGTTGAAGCATCTCAATGGGTATTCCATCAATTTCTGCAGCTTTGTTTTTTTACCAATTCCTTCAGTGCAGCTTGGACTTCTCTACTTCAATATCATTGGTACTTGAACATATGCTTCCTGAAATGGTTAAACATAGGCAATTCTTTTTGATACAGTGACTCTATGCATTCCTCCCATCTTCTTTAGATGCTTCCTGGATCACTCAATATTTTGCTCATAGAGTCCTTCAATATTGCAACATGAGGCTTGATTTTTTTCTTCAGTTTGTTCAGCTTGAGAAATGCTGATCGTGTCCTTTCCCTTTGTTTTTCTAATTCCTGGTCATTGTACATTTCCTTATAATATTGTATCTCTTTGAGGCACCCTTTAAATTCTGTTGATTATTTTAACATCATCAGTTCCTCTATTCACTTAGCTACTCTCCGTTCAAGAGCAAGTTTCCATGTGTATTCTGATATCCATTTCATGTTTTTCTTACTTCCTATCTTTTACTCACCTTTTGCTTTCATTGTGTATGTTATTCTTGATATCATTCCCCATCTTGTATGTTATTGGTCACTGGTGTTAATGAATCACCTCTCTTCTTCGTATGGTCTCTAAATTCAGGTGCAATATAATCAAGATCATGTTTTGGCTCTCAAAGACTCGTACTTTTCCTCATCTTCAGCTTAAACTTGTTGTGAGCAATTGATGGTTTGTTCCAAGTTAGCACCTGGTCTTGTCTCACTGATGATATTGAGCTTTTACATTCCCTCTTTCCAGGATGTCGTCAATTTGATTTCTGTGTGTTCCGTCTGCCTAGGTCCATGTGTATCGTCCCCAGTTTATGTCGTTGGTCTTGAAAAATTCTATATTGCATGCTCCAGCTTCATTTCTTTCACCAAGGCCATATTTTCCAGCTACTAATTGTTCTTCTTTGTTTCCAATTTTTGCATTCCAATCCCAGTCAATATCTATACATTTGATTGCATGTTTGGTCAACTTCAGAGTGTAGAAGTTGGTAAAAATCTTTAATTTCTTCATCTTTGGCTTTAGAGGTTGGTATGTAAATGTGAATTATAATAGTTTTAAGGAGTCTTTAGTGTAGGTGCAAGGATATAATCCTATCACACTGTTCTTCAGGATAGCTCCTGAAATGTTCTTTTTGACCATGAATACAATACCATGCCTCTTCAACTTATTAATCCTGTGTAGTAGTAGACCATATGATTACCTGATTCAAAATGGCAAATACTAGTCCATTTCAGTTCACTGATGCATAGGATATCAATCTTTACGCATCCTGGTTCATTTTTAACAACTTCCAATTTTCCTAGATTCATTCTTAGTACCTTTTGTGTTCTGATTATTAGTGAAGGTTTGCAGACGTTCCTTCTCATTTTAAGTTGTGCCTCATCAGCACATGAAGGCCCTGAAAGCTTTACTCCATCCCATCATTAGGCTGAATCTACTTTAAGGTGGCAGCTGTTTCCTAGTCATAGTTTTAATGCCTTCCAACCTGATAGGATCATCTTCTGACACTATATCAGAAAATGTTTCACTCTTATTCATAAAATTTTCTAGCAATATATCAGACAATGTTTCATTGCTGCTCATAAAATTTTCAGCGGACAGTTTTTTTTTTTTTTTTGGAAGTGAATGGCCCTCTCCTTCCCTATCTGCTTTCTTGGGAAGCTCTGTGGGATCCTGTCTACCACAAGTGATCCTGCGGGTATTTGAAATGCCAGTGGCATAGCTTCCAGCCTCATAGTAATAACCAGGCCACCACAGTGCGACAGACTAACAGATGAATAGTGGTTTGTGGATTGGTGTCATTTAGTAACACTAACACTTTTAATTCATAAACATGTGATGCGTTTCCATCAATGAGATCTTTAATTTCTTTGAATGATATTTTGTAGTTTTGGGCACGTTAGTCCTAAACCACTTTTGATAAATTCATTCCAAGAATTTTATTATTTTTGATGTTATTGCAATTAGAATCACCTCCAAATGTCTATGCTAACCTTCTAGCCTCATATGCAATGCTTCCAAGAGGGAGCATGTTTACTACACCTCAATCAATAGGACCCCCTTTTGGGTGCTCTAACACACCAAGCTTGCTCCAATTTGTGCTGAATCTACCCAAAATGCATTTTACTCAGATCTTTGAATGACCAGAATTTTTGTTGTTGTTGTTGTTATGCAGATCTTAGTGCAAATACCACCTCAAAGAGGATATCTTTGGACATTCAACAAAACATAAATTCCAATGTCTTTTTCTACCATATCAGTGTGTTTTATTTTTTATCTAGAATTTCTCATAACTTAATATTATTGTGTGAATTTATTTTTTGTTCATTATCTTTCTCCATTTCCCTTTCTAGGATATAACATTCATGACCTATTTACAGTGCATTTCCAGTTTCTGGAATAGAGTATGGCCCACAATTAGTCTTTGACAGATAACTTAAAGGATAAATGAATGAATGAGTAAATAATGGATCCGAGCTGTCTCATTGTCAACTTCATTTTCTCCAGTTTCTTTCACAATAATGCCAATAATGAGGAAATTCAAACATTTTATAGGCAATAATTTAAAATTAAAAGACCTATAAATCATCAGATTGATAGGTGGTATGCTGTGAATATTTGCGAAGCAGGAAAAAAAAGATCTTAGAGGGTCTTTGTTTTCTGGAACTATTTATTCTGTGAAGACCTAGATATTTTGGATATCTTAACTCCTAGACTTCCTATCATTTACTCATCCTTACTGTGCCCCTCTCACTATCAGAGGCATTTCACATCCAGTGTTTCTCTTAATCGCCTCCCCACTTCCATTTTGTTTCTAGGCCCTGTCAAAGGGAAGCACAAGTTAGACTATGAAAGGAAAAAAAGGAAGCAGTAATCCAACATAAAAGAGATATCTTTGTAGAAATGTGAAAGCTGAGGAATTTGTCTTTGGGTCTTTGATTGATGGTCAATGCTAAGAAGTATGCAGGTGTGGCACATCTTAACAATTTCTATTTAAAAAGAAAACAAAACTCTGAAAATTATTTTCTGTCATCCAATGTCCCTTAAAGAAAATACAATTATACTCCATAATTCAGTAAATGAATTATTTTTTTGCTTCAATAAGACAAAAAAAAAAAGTCAATAAATTTAAGAAAGTAAAGCGAAATCATAATTCATATATCAGTGTTTGGCTCAAAAGTGTGGTTAGATCAGAATAGTTGTTTAATGTATTTTTTTAATAAATGAATATATGAATGTATGTGTGCATTTGTGTGTGAATTAATCAATCTGTGAATGACATTGACATGAGAATGTAGGTGATTATATGGTCAAGTTATTCAGATAATAGTGTAATTATGTTTTCTCTGATTCCTTTATGTTGACATTTCTACAAGCACATGTAAAAGTCATTTTAAGAATTTATTATTTATATTTGTTATTAGCTGCCCTAAGGTTGGTTCCAACTCACAGCAACTCTACACACAACAGAAAGAAACCCTCTCTCGGGGCACTATCTTCACAATTGTAATGACATTTGAGCCCATTTTTGCAGCCACTGTGTCAATCTAATTTATAGACTTTAAAATTATATATCCTGCCATATGTGAAAGTAGAGCTCGTGTTTTCTAAAATGTTACTGAGCAAACATCATAAACTATATTTTAAGAAGACATTGGAATAGTTTCATCTTTTGCTGTAAAACTTTCTTATAGTTTTATCATAAGCAACTTGAAAATCAATATCTCTTCCAAACTGATCATTAGAATGAGAAGAAACTATGTTAAAACAGCAGAATTGGAGAGCACTGGCTTCATTCTGGCTGCAAAGAGAGTTAGGAGAAAAGAATGTGTCAAGATTTTATGGAAACACTTGGGATGAAGATACCCTATTGGGGAGAAAGCTGTCTTGAAAAGATCCACCAGGAGTAGCATGACATTCTTTATAAAGAAATGTAATGAAGAGCCCTGGATAACAGAGAACTGTAGCATTGAAGCTCAGAGTACTAAGGAAAGAGTAATCGTTAAACCAAAATTTATTGATTTATTTTCTTTGCTTGCCTTCTTCACATTTCTTTTCCATCTCTCAATATCCCCCCTCTTCCTTGTGGTGTCAGAGATCATAACTGCTACAGTAGCCAGGTTTTAGGCTATGGGTAAAAACTTCCGATGGTCTTTCAACTCTCTAAGCCCAATCTCCCATCTACTCCCTTATTATACTCTAACTCTCCCGGGTTACACCACACCTACTCAACTTCCAGAGGCCCCAGACACCTGAAGCCGAGGACAGCCTCTTTTTCCTGTATCTAAAGAATTACTCAAGATACCAATCCACATAACCCACCTCCAAAAGTCCCAGCTTGCTATTACCTTTCCCAGGTATAACCTCTCGTGTAGACTTCCTGGAAGTCATCTGTCATTTGATATCCATTAACTCACTTGTCGCCTTTAATTCCATGCCCTAAGCTTTGGTCTATACCTACAAATTGTGGAGCTGAGATTTATAATAGAGCTGGATGCTGTAAGGGCCAGTAAGATTAAGAGTACTCTCATCAACAGTTTGTTCTCTTTTTGCATGAAAGATTGTCTTTCTTTTCAAAACAATTTTATAACTTCAGCAAGTGCCCTGGGCCAATCGTAATGTTCTCCAACAGAAGAAAAACAACTGGCAAGAATTGTTCCAAAACTTTTAATAGGACAGAATCTAACCTTTACTAGAGTAGATTCTGGGAGTGAAATTTGTATATATAATATAATTGGATGCAATGAGTCTCTTTGTTCACACTTGAAGTATTTATATAGTTGTTGTTGTTTATAGTTGCCAGGGGTCGATTCTAACATGTAACGACCCCATGTGTACAGCGTAGAATTGCTCCATAGGGGTTTCAAAGTCATAATCTTTTGGAAGCAGATATCCAGGCCTGTCTTCCATAAACTACCGTGTGGTTTGTGGTAGTAGTTGAGTGCTTAACCATTCACATCACTCAGAACAAGCAAGACTGTAGATTCAGTAGTGAGGAAATCAGTTGAGAATTCTGAGCTTGGAAGAAGTTACATGTGCACCAAAACCTCACTGCCATCGAATCGAGTCCAACTTATAGTGACCCTATGAGACAGAGTAGAACTGCCCCCATAAAGTTTCCAAGGCTGTAAATCCTTAAGGAACCAGACTGCCTCATCTTTCTCCTGCATAGCAGCTGGTAGGTTCAGACTGCCAAACTTTCGGTTAGCACACAACTGGGTTAACTCTTAATAGTTACTTTCAAAATCAAACAGAACATATGTAAAGGATTCTTTTATTTCCCCATAAGAAATTATTTTATTTACTCATGAACTTAGCAAAGTATTAAAAGCATTTTTTGTTGGCATGTGTCTAGCATCTATAGGTTTTTGAGTTGGGGGAGGGATTCAAAAGATTATGTAATTTGCCATATAATCTTTAGTGGCTTTAAACAGCCCACATGTTTACCTGAGGCAACTGGATCAATATAATCTAATATTTAGAATGCAGCTTTACCTCAAGTAATGGAATAATTCAATTGATGCAGCTATTTTCTTTATCACATATAACTTTGCATGTACCAAGAAACACAGGGATCAATGACATTATGTTCTGCACTGTAAATATCTATGTGTATATTTTCAAGCAAGTTTGGAATATATGTCTGAATATGGTTAAACCCTTTTATTTACTCAGAACTTGTCCAATCTTTTTACTTTTTCTTATGAGCCTTCAGAAATACTGAAATATTTAAATTAGTTTTGAGTCTGCCCCAGTCTTGTACATATGAAGGTAAAAATAAAAACTCACACACAAAAAGTTACCTACTTATATAAAAAATAACCAAACTGTATTATCAGTGTTTCACCAATTATGACAAGCCCTTTTAAGATTATTTTATTAAATAAAACTTAGATTCTTGATTGAATTTCTTCTTACTAAGTTTTCACTATAGGATTAAGCAACTAATTTTGGAAGGTATCCTGCTGTGTTCATGGAGATCAGTGGTTGAGTTATCCCATTTGGTTTTCTATTTATGAAAATAGGAAAAATGGTAATTGTCATGGCTTCTGGTTTTCCTCTAATGCTTGATGTTTAGAAGATCAGGACATACGGATGTCCTTCACAGTGATCATATGACCACATCAGAGAATCTAAGAAAGATGGAGGTGAACTTTGCTACATTTCATTACAGTCTAGAATGTCTTTGAGACAGAAAAGACACATTGTATTTCAGGAATTAAGTCATCAAGTACTTAATATTGTAGAATATTTAATATTATAGAATTCCAAGAGTGATGAGTTTTAGGTATTATCTAGCTCAACTCATCTTGGTCTTCTTGAAGAAAGTGATGTCTCAAGAGGATTCATGATTGACCTAAGACCACAAAGCAGCTTAGTTCCAGTGCTGATCATTGTCCATGTGACACTTTTTCATGAGACAATACTTTAATTATGGGAAGACTCATGGAGGTGGACAAATCAGGGGATCAAAAGATTCAGACTGTGTTCAAGCCTTGACCAAACAGTGTGGACGCATGTTTTTTAGGGACTAAGTAATCCTCACATACAAGTCAATGTATAAGGCTGAAATTGAAATAGCAAAATTACCTTTGAAAATCCCTTAAGTTATCCATAATGTATGTTGTTGTTGTTGTTATATGCTGTCGAGTCGGACCAGACTCATAGCGACCCCTCCTTGGGTTTTCGAGGCAGTATCACTACGGAAGTAGATTGCCCCATCTTCCGTCCGAATCCATAATGTATAGGATGCATAAATAACTTCTACTACCCCACCCCCTTTTTTTTAACTCCAGCATTATAACCAATCACCATTTCTTAGGTAAACTTTAAAATGAAGTCCATCACTCATCTGCCAGTGTGCCATTCTGTGGCAGCTTGTGTGCTGTCTACTCTGGCAGCTGAAGCTATGCCACTGGTATTTTGTATGCCAGCAGGGTCACCCATGGTGGACAAGTTTCAGTGGAGCTTTCGGATTAAGACAAGGAAGAATGAAGGGGCTATCCACTTATCAAAGAATTGGCGAGTGAAAACCTTAAGAATAGAGGTGAAACACTGCTTGATACATTACTGGAAAATGTTATGTACAGCTTGAACCATTGGCTGATATAGTGCTGGAAGATGGGCCTGTCAAGTCAGAAGGCACTCAAAATATAACTGAGAAAGATCTGCCTCCTCAA
>NW_006921956.1:2810487-2812703 GCF_000298275.1 Orycteropus afer afer
GGCATTAGTGAGCTGAAATGGACTGGTTTGGGCCATTTTGAATCAGACAATCATGTGATCTATTATGCTGGGAATGACATATTGAAGAGGAATGATATGGCATTCATTGTCACAAAGAACATTTCAAGATGTATCCTCCAGTAGAATGCTGTCAGTGATAGGATAATATCCTAATGCCTACAAGAAAGATCAGTTAATGCTACCATTATTCAAATTTACACACCAGCCACTAAAGCTAAAGATGGAGAAATTGAAGATTTTTACAACTTCTGCAGTGTGAAATTGACCAAAAATGCAATCAAGATGTATTGATGATTACTGGTGATTGAAATGTCAAAGTTGGAAACAAAGAAGAATCATTGTTTGTTAGAGGATATATCCTTGGTGATAGAAATGAAGCTGGAGATCACATGATAGAATTTCGTAAAACCAATGACTTATTCATGACAAATATCTTTTTTTTTCAACAGTGTAAATAGCAGCTATGCATGTGGACCTTGGCAGATGAAATACACAGAAATCAGTTCAATTACATCTGTGGAAAGAGGCAATGGAGAAGCTCAATACCATCAGCCAAATCAAGGCCAGGAGCTGGCTGCAGACCATCAATTGCTCGTATGCAAGTTCAAGTTGAAACTGATGACAATTTAAGCATATCACAAGAGCCAAAATATGATCTTGATTGTATTCTACCTGAATTTAGAGACTACATGAATAGATTTGAAGCTTGAACACCAATGACCAAAAACCAGACAATTTGTATGATGACTTCAAGAACATTATATACACAGAATTCAAAAGATCATTAAAAAGACAGGAACAGGAGAAAAGACAAAAGTGGATGTCAGAAGAGACTCTGATACTTGCTCTTGAACAGAGAGTAGTGAAAGAAAATGGAAGAAATGACAAGATAAAATAGCTGAACAGATTTTCAAAAAGCAGCTTGAGAACACAAAGTCAATTATTATAACGAAATGTGTGAAGACCTGGGTTAGAAAACCAAAAGGGAAGGACATGCTTGGCATTTCTTAAGCTGAAAGTAGGGAAGAAACAACTCAAGCCTCAAGGTGCAATATCTAAGGATTCTGTGGGAAAAATATTGACTGATATAGGAAGCATCAAAAGAAGATGGAAAGAATACACAGAGGCACTGTACAAAAAAGAATTGGTCAATATTCAACTATTTCAGGAGGTGGCATATGTATGATTAAGAACCAATGGTATTGAGGAAGAAGTTAAAGCTTCATTAAGGAATTGGCAATGAACAAGGCTTCAGGAATTAAAAGAATACCCGTTGATATGTTCCTGCAAATGGATGCACTTACTCATGTATGCCAAGTAATTTGGAAGACAGTTACCTGGCCAACTGATTGGAAAACAAAACAAAACAAAAAAATCACTGCCATCAACTCGGGTTTCCAAGGCGGTATCTTTACTGAAATAGATTGCCCAATCTTCCTTCCAAGAAGTGGCTAGTGGGTTTGAACAATAGCCTTCTGGTTAGGAGTCAAATTCCTTAGGAACTATGCCACCAGAGCTCCATATTTGTACTCATTCCAAAGAAAGGTAATCCAACAGAATATGGAAATTTTGAAACAATATCATTAATATCATAATCAAGTAAAATTTTGCTGAAGATAATTCAAAACTAGTGGCAACAGTATGTTGACAGGTAACTTCCAGAAATGCAAGCTGGTTTCAGTAAAGGACATGGAGGAAAGGATATCATGGCTGATGTCTGATGGATCTTGGCTAAAAGCAAAGAATACCAGAAAGGTGATTACTTGTGTTTTATTGACTATGCAAAAGCATTAGACTGTGTGGATAATAGCAAATTATGGATAACATTGCAAAGAATGGGAATTCTAGATCACTTAATTGCACTCATGAGGAATGTGTATGTAGGTGGTCATTCGAACAAAACAAGGGGATACTAAATGGGTTAAAATCAGGAAGGTTGTGAGTCAGGGTTGTATCTTTTTGTCATATGTATTCAATCTGTACAAAATAGAACCAAACTCACTGTCACCAAGTCAATTCTGACTCATAGTGACCCCCCACTGGGTTTCTGAAGCTGTAAATTTTACGACAGTAGATCGGCCTATCTTCCTTCCACAGAGCAGCTGGTGGTTTTGAACTATTGACTTTCTGATTAGCAGCCAAGTGCCTTATCCACTATGCCTCCAGAGCTCCTTTTCAATCTGTATGCAATGAAA
>NW_006921956.1:2812813-2816054 GCF_000298275.1 Orycteropus afer afer
CAGATGAAACAACTTTGTTTGCTGAAAGTGGAGAGGACTTGAAGCACTTACTGATGAAGATTAAAGACTTCAGTATGGATTATACCTCAACATAAATAATAATAATAATAATAATAATAATAACACAGTTGTCTGATTGATTCCAACTCATAGTAATCTCTATTATGTTTCTGAGGTGGTTAATCTTTATGGAAGTAGATTTCCTCATCTTCTTTTGTTGAGTGGCTGGTGGGTTTGAACTGCCGACCTTCTCATTAGGAAGCAAATGCCTTAGGCACTGTGCCATCAGAGCTGCGACACTTCATCATAAAACAAACAAAAAACTTCACAACCAGACCAATTACCAGCATCATTATAAATGGAGAAAAGGTTGAAGTTGTCAAGAATTTCGTGTTTCTTGGACCCACAATCAACACCAATGGAAGCAGCAGTCAAGAAATCATATGACATATTGCACTGAACAAATCTGTTGCAAAAGAGCTCTTTAAAGTGTAGTGTGTCTAACCCAAGCCATGATATTTTCAACCCCCTCATATGCGTGTGAAAGCTGGAAAATGAATAAGGAAGACTGATGAAGAGTTGATGATTTTGAGTTGTGGTTTTGGTGAAAAATACTGAAAGTGCATGGACTGCCAGAAGAACGAACAAATCTGTCCTGGAAGAAGTACAGTCAGAACGCTCCTTGGCAGTGAAAATGGCCAGACTTCAGCTCAACTACTTTGGTCATGACAGAAGGGACCATTTCCTGCTTGGTAAAGTGGAGGGTCATTGAAAAAGAGGAAGGCCACTAATGAGATGGATAGACACAGTGGCTGCAAAGATGGGCTCAGGTATGGCAAGGATTATGAGGATAGTGCAGGGCCAGACGGTGTTTCCTTCTGTTGTACATAGGTTCACTACGAGTCAGAGCTGACTTGATGGCACCTAACCACAACAGCAAGATGAAATAATTGAGTCTGGTTTTTGAACTACTTTATACAAATAATGCAAGTCTTTTTGTTTGTTTGGTAAGTTATATCTATTGTTCATTTTTAATAAGTTAAAATAAATATACATCCATAACGAGTTGAGTGACTTGGAAAATGTATTAGTTTTTTTATTTTTTTCATTTCTAAATTATTATTTGTTTTTAAATTAACTTGTGTTTAGGCTTTCTTTCAACAGAAAATGTTATCTTGTTAAAAATATAACTACATATAGGAACTAATTAAAATTATAAACATCTCAGACTAACTAAAACTATAGGCTTTGATCCTCATCATCTCTGTATATACCATTACAACTAGCCCAGAGTCTCATTCATGGTAGCTTCTAAATATAGGTTTTTTACAAGATTAATTATAAGGTCTATTTAATTGTTGAGAAGCTAAGAGGTTTGTTGTTGTTGTTGTAATGTGCCGTCGAGTCGGCCCCGATTCATAGCGACCCCTCCTTGGGTTTCCGAGGCAGTATCACTACGGAAGTAAGATTGCCCAAACTTCCTTCTGAGGAGTGGCTGGTGGGTTTGAACCGCCAGCTTTCCAGTTAGCAGTCAAGTGCTTTTAGCCACAATGCTACCAGAGCTCCTGCTAAGAGGTTTAGATATTTTAAAATTTCCTCTCAATTTTACTCCATCTAAATCTCTATTTCAATCCTTCTCATTGCACTTAAATCTCCTTTTAAATCTTTTCTATTAAGAATTACTGAAAACTATTTTTAAGACTATTAATAAACACAAGTACAGACACTTGTACACATACATTCATACACATGTCTAAACATACACACAGACATATACTCATGACTCTAGCAAATAATCTCCAGTCGGGCTTGTTTATTTTACATTATAAGCACCTGATTAAGCAGTCTCCAGATTTTTGGCTGTATGTGTGTGATATTAATTATAATTAAATGTTAGGAAGATGAAAGCCAAATGATAGATTAGATATGGATAGCTAGAGGGCCTTTAATATTGTCTACATATTATAGAAATTTAGTTATCCTGTGAAGTCTTGTCAGTTATATTCACTCTTCCACCTTAAACAAAACAAACAAACAAACAAAAAAACATGTTTATCCTTGCAGAGTATGGAGCATAAAAAATAATATTGTGTTTGCCTTTATGATAAAATATCAAATTGTTGCTACAGGACATAACAATTTAGCAGCCACTCAGCCAGAGATAGAGAACAAGTCATAGACAAGAGGCAGCAAACAGACTACTACCTAGTGACTGTTGTAATGTTAGACTCCACATGTCCATTGTAAGAGCTGATCACAGTCTGTTCTGTCTGTAGTCAAAAAGACTGCTTTTACATCCAGATCAGACCAAGGACGTTTGTGGGCTCCTTGGATGGTTGTCTAGATTTTATAGGATCTAAGGTTTGTGTAAGCAGGCCTAGTGGTATAGTCATTAAGCTCTTGGCTCCTAAGTGAAAGGTTAGTGTTCAAACCTAGCAGATACTCCATGGGATTAAGATATGTCAGTTGGCTTCCGTAAAGGTTATAGCCTTGGAAACCCTACAGGGGATTTCTACTCTGTCCTATAAGATCACTATGAATCCACATTAACTTGACAGCAATGGGTTTCAGAGTTTACATTGAGTACTTGAAATGTTTAGAAGGCTCTTGCTCAGGCAGAGCAAGAAATCAGGTAGCAAAATCACCAGAGAGAAACATTGTAACTAGTTTGATGTTAGTGTTTGCCCCAACAGCTAAAAATGGAGCCAGCTGACTTTCAAAAGAGTTGCTTTCATTATATTACTTCCCACACAGTAAAACTCAATTTGAAACAATTTCCTTTACTTGCCAAGATTAGTTCTCTACTGAAAACTTTGAAAAACCTATAGGAAATGCATGGAAGTTTGGATAATGCAGTGTATTTAGATGAAGAGATAGGAAGCACTTCCAACATCTTGAACACAAGCTGAAAATCCATGTCATTCTGCTACTCTCTACGCATACATGGAATCTTTGACTGCATTCAAATGTTGACTCAGAGTAGCTCTTCCTGCAGAATCTCCTTTAGAGGACATCTATCTGAACATGGTTGGCATTTATTACTGACATATTTTGGTGAGAAATTAGGAAATAAACAATGAATGATACATTGAACAAATTTATTCAAAAGAGAAAAAGACAGAAGACTATCAACTCAGGAGAGAAGTTGTTGTTGTTGTTGTTATGTGCCGTCGAGTCGGCCCCGACTCATAGCGACCCCTCCTTGGGTTTCCAAGGCAGTATCACTACGGAAGTAGGATTG
>NW_006921956.1:2817334-2829171 GCF_000298275.1 Orycteropus afer afer
GAGGAGTGGCAGGTGGGTTTGAACTGCCAGCCTTCTGGTTAGCAGTCAAGTGCCTTAGGCACTATGCTACCAGAGCTCCCCCTATACAGATAGTTCTTTAAAAATGGGTACTATTCAAAGCAAATGTTTTGTGCCATTTAAGCTAAACTTAGTTTAGTTTTAAGAATTCAAGTGATATTTTTGGCTTAACTTTTAAAGATTATCTGAAGGTAACAGTTTCAGGAGTTCATCCATATCCCGTGGCTCCACAAAGTGTGGAGTTCGTGAGAATTTTAAATTCTTTTCTTCACTTTCCCCCTTTTCATTATGACTCATCTATAGAATCTCTGATCAGAATATTCAGTAATGGTAGATGGCACCATCCATTTCCGGTTTTATATCAAAGGAGGCAGTTGTTCAAGGAAGAAATCAGCAGCCCCTGCAATTCTTTATTGTCCTTCCTCTATAGTTCCAAGCAAGTAGGGACCAATTTCTGTGCCTTGGGTGGCCACTTGTAAGCTTTTAAAACCCCAGATATTATGCAACAAACTAGGAGGTAGAAGAAAAGCATTAAACACAGTATTAGGCCAATTAACTGAAATGTCTTATGAAACAATGGGCCCTAAATGTCCAAATCAAGAAATCAAATTCCAGGAAGTTTTGGTTGCACATAAGCAGCCCCAGCAGCTAATCTTTTTTGCTGTCATTGTTGTAAATATGTATTTATAACATAACATTTACCAATTGAATTTCTTACAGGTATACATCTACGGAGAGCAATTATAATAATCACTTGTGCAACCGTACCCTTAATCAGTCCCCACTTTCCTCCTTCTTCTCAGCCCTAGCAATCACTAATAATTTTGGTCTCTATACTTTTGCCTTTCTTGTCTTTTTATGCAAGTGAAATCATACAGTATTTGTCCTTTTGTTGTTGATTTATTTCAATGGCACATTTTCAAGCACCATTCACATTGAACCATGTATTAAGTCTTCATTTCTTTGACTGGCTGAGTAATATTCCATTGTATGTATGTACCATATATTTTTTGATTTTTTAAATTCATTCATCAATTAGTGGGCATTTAAGTTGTTTCCATCTTTTCGAAGAAAATATAAGTCCTGAGTTGCAATACTAGAAGCTTCCATGGGCAAAATATCCAACGACTCAGGCAGCATCAAAAGAATATAGAAGGAAGAAACAAAATCACTGTGTATCGGCAGAAAGAATTTGTTGATGTTTAACCATTTTAGGAGGAACTCTAGTGGCATAGTGCCTAAGGCATTTGACTGCTGACCAGAAAGCTGGTGGTTCAAACCCACCAGCCACTCCTCAGAAGGAAGATGGGACAATCTATTTTCATAGAGATACCACCTTGGAAACCCAAAGAAGGGTCACTATGAGTCGAATCGACTTGAAGGCAGTGAATTATGGTTTTTTAAAATTTTTTTTTAAACAATTTAAGGAAGCAGCATATGATCAAGACTGATGGTACTGAAGGAAAAAGGTGCTGGCAAAAACATGACGCCAGGAATTGATGAAATGCCAACTGATATTTCAACAAATGGATACCACACTGGCAGAGCACACTTGTCTGTGCCAAGAAATTTGGAAGACAGCTGCCTCACCAACCAATTGGAAGGGATCCATATTTGTGCCTAGTCTGAAAAAAAGATGACCCAACAGAATATAGGAATTATCTCTCAATGCCAATGGTATCACATACAAGTATAATTTTGCTGAAAATAATATAAAAAGCTTGCAGCAGGGCATAGACAGGGAACTGCCAGAAATTCAAACCAGATTCAGAAGAGGACATGGAACAAGGGATATCATTGCTGATGTCAGATGGATCTTGGCTGAAAGCAGAGAATACTGGATATATGCTTAGATATGTTTTATTGACTATGCAAAGGCATTCAACTGTAGATCATAACAAATTATAGATAACATTGTAAAGAATGTGAATTGAAGAACACTTAGTTGTGAACACAAAGAACCTGTAGGTAGATCATGAAGGCAGTTGTTCAAAAAGAATAAGGGGATACTGGATCGTTTAAAATCAGGAAAGTTGTGTGTTAATGTTGTATTCTTTCACAAAGCTTACACAATCTTCATTCTGAGCAAATCATCTGAGAAGATGGATTATATGAAGAGGGATGCAGAATTCTCATTAACAACCTGTGACATGCAGATAACACAATCTTGCTTGCTGTAAGTGAAGAAGACTTGAATCACTTACTGATTAAGATCAAAGACGACACCCTTCAGTATGGATTACACATCTACATAAAGAAAATAGAAATCCTCACAACTGGACCAATAAGAACATTGTAATAAATGGAAAAAAAAAGTTTGAAGTTCTCAAGAATTCTTTTTTTTTTTTTTTTTGAGACACAAGCAATACCCAGGGAAACAGCAGCTAAGAAATCAAATGAAATATTGTATTTTGCATATTTTCTGCAAAAGACTTCTTTAAAGTGTTAAAGAGCAAAGATGTTATTTTGAAGACTAAGGTTCACTTGATCCAAGCTATGGTGTTTTTAATCACCTGATACGCATGTGAAAGGTGGATAACAAATAAGGAAGACAAAAGAAGAATTGATGCATTTGAATTATGGTGCTGGGAAAAATATTGAATATGTCATAGAGTACCAGTAGGACTAACCAATATGTCCTGAAGGAGGTGCAGCCAGAAAGCTCCTTAGAGGAGAGAGTGGTGAAAATTTATCTTACGTTCTTTTGACATGTTTTTAGGAGAGACTAGTCTCTAGACATAGACATAGATATCTTCTTGATAAAGTAGAAAAATAAGAAGACCTTCAATGAGATGGATTGATACATTGGCTACGATGATGGAGTCAAACATCCTCACAAGGATTGTGAGGATGGCACAAGACCAGGCAGTATTTTGTTTTGTTGTGTATAAGACAACTTATGAGTCAGAAACTTAAAGTCATCTGTCAACAACAATATGGCAGTTCCATTTTTAAGTTTTTTGAGTACCTCCACACTGTTTTCCACAATGTCAGGTCCAGTTTGCATTTCTACCAGCAATAGATAGGATTCCAATTTCCCCACAACCTTACAAACATTTGTTTCTTATGTATATAACTAAATGTGTGTGTGTGTGTGTGTGTTTATTTACTATCTTAGCCATCTTAGTGGGAATGAAATGATAACTCAATGGAAATGAAATTGTAACTTTGATGTGCATCTCTCTGATTTTTAATGACTTACAACATCTTTTTCATGTGTTTGATAGCTGTTTGAATGTCCCCTTTGGTGACAAGTCTATTCAAGTCTTTTGCCCATTTTATGATTAGGTTATTTGTCTTTTTGCTGTTAAGTTGTTGGAGTTTAGTTATATGATTAGATTCTCATTGAATATACGCTTTCCAAAGATATTCTCCCAGTCAGTAGCTCATCTCTCCACATTTTTGGTACAATCTTTTGATGAACCAAACTTTTTAACCTTTATGAGGTCTTGTTTATTTATTTTTTCCTTTGATGTTTGTGCTTTTGTAAATATATTAAATATCCCATTGTTGAAGGCTAGACTTAAGAGCATTGCCCCGCTTTCTCTTCTAAGAATTTTATGGTTGTGGTTTACTCATGTATATCCTTAATTTATTTTGAATATTTAGTGTATTGTGTGAGGCAGTGATCCTGTTTCATTTTCTGCATGTGAAAATCCAGTTTTTCAACATAGTGTATTGAAGAGATTCTTCTTTCCCTATCAAATTACTTAGCACCCTTGCCAAAAATTCAGTTGACTATTTATATATAGAGGTTTATTTCTGGACTACCAATTGTATTCTCAGGTATAGCAACAATAGTGAGGCTGGCCAGGAGCAGGCAGTGTTTCATTCTGTTTTACACAGGGTCACTATGAGTCGGAGCCGACTTGATGACACCTAGTAAAACAACAACAACAACAAGTAGTATTCTATTGTTCTATATGTCTACTGTTATACCAGTAAAAGGTAGTTTTGATCATTTTCCGCAGAGATGATAGAAATTCATGTTCATTTGTGATTTGTTGCAAATTATTTTATTTCAAGCTCATTGAACTTATAATACCAAAAGCTGGCAAGGAGGTGGAATAACAGATATTCTCATGCATTGCTGTTGGAATGCAAAATGGGAAACCAAGAAGAATTGATGTATTTGAATCAAGGTGTTGACAAGAATGTTGAATACACCATATTCTCTCAGAAAACCAAACAAATTTGTCTTGAAAGAAGTACAGCCAGAATGCTCCTTAGAACCAAGGATGGTGAGACTTTGTCTCATGTACTTTGGCTATGTTATTAAGCCGGATCAGTCCCTGGAGAGGGACATCATGCTTGGTGAAGTAGAGGGTCAGAGAAAAAGAGGAAAGACCTCAACAAGATGGATTGACACTGTAGCTGCAATGATGGGCTCAATCATGGCAACGATTGTGAGAATCCCACAGATCCGTTCAATGCCTCATTCTGTTGTACACAGGGTCACCATGAATTGAAACTGACTCAATGGCACCTAATTACAAAAACAACAGAGCTACTTTGGAAGATATTTTGGGAGTTTCTTTAAAAGCTAAATACTAGCTCATCATACTACCGGACATTCGTCTTCCAGGTACATAGCCAAATGAGTTGAAAACTTAATTCCACACAAACCTGCACACAATGTTTATAGAAGTTTTATTCAATTTTTTCAAAAATTAGAAAGAACGAAGATGTCATTCAAAGGGGGAAATGAGAAACAAACTGTGACACATCCATACAATAGACGAGTATTCAGCAAAAGAAGAAACAAGCTATTAAATTATGGAAAGACATGTAGGGAATTTAAATGCATATTGTTAACTGAACAAAAGCCAGTCTGAAAAGCTACACATGGTATGATTCCAACTATGACATTCTGAAAAAAAACAAAATTATGAAGACATTAGAAAGATCAGTGGCTACACGGAGTTCAGGGAGAGTTAGGGAAAAGGAATGAATGGGTGAAGTATAAGGCATTTCAAAGGTAGTAGGACTATTCTGCAAAATACTGTAATGGTAATACATGACACTATATATGTTTTCAAACCTATAGAACTATGAAATACAAAGGTTGAATTCTAATCTAAACTATGGACTTTAGTTAATAATAATGGAAAAATATTGCTTCATGAATTGTATCAAATATACCACACTATTTGAATATGTTAATAATAGGAAAAATTGTATACATAGGACAGAAGGGATATATGGGAGCTCTAGAGACTTACTACACAATATTTCTGTACTTAAAACTAATAAATAAAGTGCATTAAGGATAAAAAAAAATTCCACCAGTTCAGCAGTTTAGAAGAATCACTAACAAGTTACCCCAATTATGGGAGGAAGCCCCAAAAGACTTAGTATGACCCAGAAAGAAGGCACTTCTTAGTAAGCCACTATATATTGAGGGAACATGGGAAATTGGGGGATCTGGGTCAATACAATTTGCCTGTGGAGGATTATAGAACCATATATTTATTTTGTAAATAAAATTGAACTATAGTGTGGAAAAAAGCAGTATATGGTTGCTACAGGCTGAAATATATCTTCTCTTAACACCATCACCTCCTTAAAACTCATTACTACTGGACATAAGTTTGGAAATCAAGAAAATCAAATATGAATTTAAAATCCATCTCTGCCATGTTTCTGTAGATGAATTACTTGAATTCTGTGTGTCTCTATTTCTTATGTATAAAATGGATTGCATTGTGACTTCTTAAGTGGCTGTGAATGAAGCTAAGCCATGATTCGAACCAGGTTAAAAAAAATACAAGAACGTTTGTGCACAATGATGGTCCAAAGAGAAGCCTTTGACCCAATCTAGGCAAATCAAGAAGTATTCTTGAATATTTCACTACTAGAACCATTGGAGAAGATTGATTCTTTTCTTTCTACTTAGAGTTCAAAAATGTAACTTCAAAGCCATCTGATTTTGTGTTGTTCAATTTCAGGAGACATTCCACATCTGTATCGGTGAGAATATCTTTGTTTGCAAGAAACTGAAAAACAAACTTATACTGACTTTGACGGGAACTTACTGATTCATATGACTTAAAAATCAAGTAGTATAATGAACTTCAATTGGAGTTGATCTGAAAGTTACTTGGGATCCAATTCCATTCCTTTTCAAGTTCCTCACTTCCTTGCATATGAGATTTATCCACAGATCATTTTTCTCATATTTTAAACATTGATTCAATAGGTTAATGTCACATATCATCACATAAACTATCCAGAGAACATTCATGTTTCAGATTTTTCAATTAGAATTCCCAAAACTGTTATCAGACCATACTATGTCATAGGTTTCCTAGTAAAATAACCACTGTACCCGACTAATGAAAGATTTTAATTAGATTAGCTTCAGTTATGTTCCCCACATTTGGAATTAAGGGTAATGTTTTCCTGGAACTAGAATTATACTCAGGTAGAAATTGAATGAATGGAATTTGCCATTAAGGTAATTATAGGTTTGCATATATCATACCAACCCTCTGGCTGAAGACAAAAGAGAAAGTTGGATGCATTCTTACCAAATATATGTATGTATGTATGTCTTTTTAATGACATTTTGTTTTCTTCATGGATGGTGTTCTTGATGTAATCCCACAACTCCTCTGGTTTTCAGTCATTGGTGTTCAATAAATCAAATCTATTCATTAGATGATCTCTACATTCAGGAGGAATATAATCAAGGAAGACTCCTTAACATCCTGCAATATGCTGATGACACAACTCTGCTTGCTGAAAGTGAAGATGACCTGAAGCACTTACTGATGAAGATTGAAGACTACAGTCTGCAGTATGGACTGCACCTCAATATAAAGGAAAGAAAAATCCTCACAACTGGGCAATAAGCAGCATCACAATAAATGGAGAAAAGATTGAAGTTGTCAAAGACTTCATATTACTTGGTTCTATAATCAACATCATTGGAAGCAGTCGTCAATATATCAAATGACGTACAGTATTGGACAAATCTGCTGCAAAAGACCTCTTTCAAGTACTGAAGAGCAAAGATGTCTCCTTGAGTAGTAAGGTGCAGCTAACCCAAGCCATGATATTTTCAATCACTTCATATGCATGTGAGAGCAGGACAATGAGTAAAGAAGGCCTAAGGAAAGTTGATGCTTTTGAGTTGAGGTTTTGGTGAAAAATGCTGGAAGTGCTATAGACTGCTAAAAGAACTAACAAATCTGTCCTGGAAGACATGAACCCAGAATGTCCCTCGGAAGCAAGAATGGCCAGACTTTGTCTCACCTACTGTGGTCATGTTGTAAGAAGGGACCATTCCCTGGAGACGTATATAATGGTTGGTAAAGTGGAGGGTCGACAAATAGGGGAAGGCCCTCAACAAAATGGATTGGCACAGGGGTTAAAATGTTGGACTCAGGTATGGCAAGTATTGTGGATCTAGCACAGGATTGGGCAGTATTTTTTTCTGCTGTACATAGGGTCATTATGACTTGGAGATGACTTGACAGTACCTAACAACAACATAATCAAGGTCATATTTTGGCTCTCATGGATTTTTTCTAATTGTCTTCAGCTTCAACTTGAACCTGCCTATGAGCAATTGATGGTCTGTTCAACAGTCAGTTGCTGGCCTGATTTGGGCTGAAAATATTGAACTTCTCCATCACCTTTTTCCACAGATGTAGTCAATCTGATTCCTGTGTACTCCATCTGGTGAAAGTCCATGTGTATGGCTGCCATTCATGTTGAAAAAAGGTATTTGAAATGAATAAGTCATTGGTCTTGTGAAATTCTATCATGGGATCTCCATCATTATTTCTATCATCAAGGCCACATTTTCCAATAACCGGTGATTCTTATTTGTTTCGAACTTTTGCATTACAATCACCAGTGACAATCAACACATCTTGGGTGAAATTTTGGTCCATGGCCCATCTTTCAGTTTGTCATACTGTGGTGACTTACATGTTGCTGTGAGGCTGTAGGCTATGCCACCTGTGTTTCAAATGCCAGCAGTTTTATCCATAGTGTACAAGTTTCAGTGGAGCTTTCAGGCTAAGACAGACTCAGAAGAAGGAAGGGGCCATCCACCAGTGAAAAGCTTAAGAATAGCAATAGGCTAATGTTGTTAGGTCATCTTTGACTCATTGTGACTCTATGTTAAACAAAACAAAACCCTGCCCAGTCCTGTGCCAGTCTCATAATTCCTGCTGTATATACCTGAGACTGTCATTGCACCCACTGTGTCAATCCATCTCATTAAGGGTCTTCCCCTTTTTTCTTGATGCTCTACTTTGCCAAGCATGATAGCCTTCTCCAGGGAATGGTCCCTTCCGACAATGAGCAAAGTAGGTGAGAAAAAGTCTGGCCAGTCTCACTTCCAACGAGCATTGTGGCTGCACTACTTCAGTCATTTTGGCAGTCCATAGTACTCTTAGCATTCTTCTCCAACACCACAACTGAAAACCGTCAACTCTTCGTTGGTCTTTCTTATTCATTGTCCAGCTCTCACATGCATATGAGGTGATTAAAAATACCATGGCTTGGGTTAGATGCACCTAAGTCTTCAAGGAGACATCTTTGTTCTTCAGCACTTGAAAGAGGTCTTTTGCAGCAGATATGTCCAGTGCAATATGTTGTTTGATGCCTTGAGTGTTGTTTCCTTTGGTGTTGATTGTTGTGGTAGTTCAGTTTGTATGACAACTTGGCTGAGCCTGGTTGAATGGCTGGGCAGCTGGTGGTAGTTATTCCATGATGAGACTGGTAATCAACTCCATGGTGGAATCTACTGGGAGCAGCTGAGTAGCTGTCTTAGGGAATGTGATCTGCTTCCTATATCTAAGGAGAAGCCTTGGGGATAGTCTCTAGTCTATGGCACACTTGGATCCTGCATGTAGCAGTGTCATTGTTCAGCAGCCTGCCATGCTCTGCCCACTTTGGGCCTTAGAGTGGACTTGAATTAATGACCTGCCATGTGGTTTGGTAACATCAGGACTGTGCCTTTTTACTTGTCAACCTTGGGCTTGACAGCCTCAGCAGCCAGCAGCTGTCTGAGTGAAGAAAAGCCTCTAGCTGCAGTGAGCAGGGAGCTGGAGGCAGAGCTAAAGCCCAAGGCTGAGGGGCTTTCCCCCAGCCCCCTAACGCTTGGCACATTGAACTTGTACTTGAAGCCTCCAAATTGTAAGAATAAACTCCTGTTTGTTTAAGCCATATCATTTGTAGTATGTTTTTTTGTTAGAGGAGCAATAGGTAACCAGAACAGAATATACTGCTGGGAGAGTGGGGTGCTGCTCTGACAGATACCTAAAATGTGGAAATAGAAGTGGAGTGTGCCCTTGACCTGAGACCCTGGCAGAGAGACCCCAGCATATGGCATGAGAAACAGCAGGAGCAGAGCCAAGAGACTGGCAGAAAGATACTGGCAGAGAGACGAGCATGAGAGGGCAAAAACAGAGACCAGAAACTGGCATTAAACAGCAACAGGCTTACCAGCCAACAGAGGAGAAAGGCAGGTGTCATGGGGTGGACAGCTTCCTGGTGGAGTGGCTTGCCTTCAGGCATTGATTGGTAGAGAAGACTGGCATAAAATGGAGTAGCAGGTTGGCCAGCCCACGGATCAAGAAAACTGAGTGTTTTTAGGGCAGGAAGATTTCCTGCTGAGTGGGTTGCCTTCAGCATTAATCAGCAGAAACAGAGAAACTAAAGAAACGGAAGCTGAGCTGCCTCAGCCTAAAAGGGTAGGACCATGGCCTTTGGGGTGGAACCACCATAGCCCCCTAGGTTTCAAAGAGCCAGGCCTTCACCAACTTGGTTCTGGCACGTGGAGCTGCTTATTCATGTGAGCCAGTAGGATGGAGCCAAAGCTGCTGCCTCAGAGTGAGGGGACGGGGCTGCCATGCCCAAGAGGGAAAGGAACAGGTCCTGCCCGGCCAAGGGGGTAAGTTTGCCATTTAGAGGAACTAGGGAACTGGAGCTACCCAGTGAAAGAGATCTGTACAGACGCAAAGTTGACAAGTGGTGGAATTATGGTAGTTCACTTTGTGTGTCAACTTATCTGGGCCTGGTTGAGTGGCTGGACAGATGGTGGTATTATTCCCCATGATGAGACTGGTAATCAACTCCATAGTGGAATCTACCGGGAGCAGCTGAATAGCTGCCTTAGGCAATATGGTCTGCTTCCTGTATATAAGGAGAAGCCTTGGAGATAGTCTCTAGCTTAAGGCACCTTGAACCCTTCATGTAGCCGTGTCATTGTTCAGCAGCCTGTCATGCTGTGCCGACCTAGGGACTTACGTTGGACTTGAATTAATGGCCAGCCATGTGATTTGGTAATATCGGGACTGTGCCATTTTATATGTGAACCTTGGGCTTGTTAGCCTCAGCAGCCAGTAGCTGCCTGAGTGAAGAGATGCCTCTAGCTTCAGTGGGCTGGGAGCAAGAGGCAGAGTGAAGCCCAAGGTCAAGGGTCTTTCACCCAGCCTCTGGAGCCTGGCACTTTGAACTTGGACTTAAAACCTCCAAACTGTAAGAGAATAAACTCCTATTAATTAAGGCCATCCCATTTGTGGTATGTTCTTGTCAGAGAGGTATTAGGTAACCAGAACAATTGTGGATCCAAGTAATAGGAAATCTTTGACAACTTCAATCTTTTCTCCATATATCAAGATGTGATTATTGAGCAGTTGTGAGGATTTTTCTTTTCTTCATGTTGAGGTCCATACTGCAGACTGTAGTCTTTAATGTTTATCAGTAAGTGCTTGAAGTCATCCTCACTTTCAGCAAGGAAAGTTGTGTCATCTGCATATTGGAGGTTGTTAATGAATCTTCCTCCAATCCTGATGTCACATTCTTAATACAGTCCAGCTTCTCAGATTATTTGCTCAGCATACAGATTGAATAAGTATGGTGAAAGGATACAACCCTGACATACGTCCTACCTGATTTTTAACCATGCAGTATCCCCTTGTTCTGTGAAAACAGCCTCCTGGTCTAGGTATAGGTTCCTCATGGGCACAATTAAGTGTTCTGGAATTCCCATTCCTCTCAATGTTATCCAAAATTTGTTATGATCCATAGAATCTAATGCTTTTGCTCAGTCTATAAAACGTAAATAAACATCTTTCTGGTATTCTTTCCTTCCAGCCAAGATCCATCTAACATCAGTAATGATTTCCCTCATTCCATGTCCTCTTCTGAATCCAGCTTGCACTTCTAGAAGTTCTTTGTCAATATACTGCTGCAACCATTTTTGAATTATCTTCAGTGATATTTTGCTTTCATGTGATAATAATGATATTATTCAATAATTTCCACAATCAGCAGGATCACCTTTCTTTGGAATGGGTACAAATATGGATCTCTTCCAGTCGGTTGGCCAGGTAGATGTCTTCCAAATTTCTCAGGAAAGATCAGTAAGTGCCTTCAGTGAGACATCCATTCGTTGAAACATCTGAATGGATATTCTGTCAATTCCTGGAGCCTTGTGTTTTGCCAATTCCTTCAGTGCAGCATCAACTGCTTCCATCCATACATTGGTTCTTGATCATACGCCACGTCCTGCAGTGGATGAACACTGACCAATTCTTTTTGGTACAGTGACTCTGTGTATTGCTTCCATCTTCTTTTGATGTTTCCTTTATTATTCAATATTTTTCCAAAGAATCTTTCAATACAGCAACTTGAGGCTTGATTTTTTTTCTTCTGTTCTTTCAGCTTGATAAATGTCGAGCTACTAGGCTTCAGTAAATATTAGTTAAATTTTTTTTTTTTTTTTTTTTTTTATTAGGATTTGGGTGAAGATTTACAGAGTAAATTCACTTTTCATACAGCAGTTCACATATACTTTG
>NW_006921956.1:2836611-2867692 GCF_000298275.1 Orycteropus afer afer
ACATTATCTTCTGTGTCTGTGTTAATTGGTTTCCCTTTTCTTTGTTGAAGAGGGTCTGTGCAATCCTTCTGCCTAGTCCGCCATCTTGCCCCGCCTAATATTAGTTAAATTTGAATGAGGTATACCAAATACAAAAGGTGCCCTTGTGGTACACTGGTTAAGCACTGAGCTATTAATTTACAGTTTAGCAATTTGAACCGACGTGTGCCTCCTTTAGAGGAAGATGTGGCAATCTACTTCCATAAACATTTACAGCCTGGTAAACCCTATTGGGCCATTTTACTCTGTACTATAGGGTAACTATGAGTCACAATCAACGCAGTGACATAAGTGATTTGATTTAAACAAAATATTAACAAATATTTCTAGAATCACAAAGTATGATACTGTATGCTTTTCTTGTTAGCTGTCACTAAGTTGGCCCCAGATTTATGGCAATCCATGTGTTGCAGAGTAAAACTGCTCTATTGAGCTTTCTTTGTTGAAATTTTTATGAAGCAGATCACGCGGCCTTTATGTCTGTGGAGCTGCTGGGTGGGTAGAAATGACCAATCTTTTGGTTTGTTGTTACTGTTGTTAATTATTGTTAAGTCGATCTCAACTTGTGGCATCTCATAGTGCAGAGGAGATTGGCTCCATAGGGTTTCCATGTCTATGACTTTTCAAAAGCAGGTGGCCAGGACTATCTTCCCATTCAAATATGGATTGGTTTGAACTTCCATTCTTTCAGCCAATAGTCTACTATTTAACAATTTGAACCACTGGGGAGCCTCATATTATTGCATAGTCCTATTAAAAAAAAAAAAAACCCTAAGCTAACAGTGTATTAAAATATTGTAATAGACAAAACAAATACATGACAGTGATATTATAGATGCCTTTATAATTTCTTCAAGACTAATTTGAAAGAACAAAACTTATGTTAGAAAATGCAAACCTACATTACAAAATGTAAAGGAATTTGACTGTGTGGATCTTAACAAATAATGGATAACATTGCAAAGTATGGAAATGAACACTTAATTGTGTTCCTGAGGAACCTGAGGCTGTCGTTCCAAGAGAACAATGGGATACTGCATGGTTTAAAATCAAGAAGGGTGTGCACCAAGGTTGTGTCTTTCATCATACTTATTCAATCTGTATGCTAAGTGAATGACGGAGAAGCTGGACTATATGAAGATGAATGTTCATCACGATTGGAAGAAGACTCATTAACAACCTGTGAGACACAGATGACACAACCTTGCTTACTGAAAGTGAAGAATATTTGAAGGATTTACTGATGAAGATCAAAGACTACAGTCTTCAGTGTAAATTAGATCTCAATATAAACAAAACAAAAATCCTTACAACTTGACCAATAAGCAACATCATGATAAATGGAGAAAAGATTGAAGTTGCCAGGGATTTAATTTTATTTGGGTCCACAATCAACACCTATGGAAGTAGCAGTCAAGAATTCAGACATCATAATTTACTGGCCAGATGTGCTGCAAAAGACCTCTTTAAAGTGGTAAGGAGCAAATATGTCACTTTGAAGATGAAGGTGTGCCTGACCTAAGCCACGGTATTTTCTGTCACTTCATATGCACATGAAAGCTGGACAACAATTAAGGAAGACCAAAGAAGAGTTGATACCTTTGAATTGTGGAGTTGGAGAAGAATACTGAAAATACCATGGACAGGCAGAAGAATGAACAAATCTCTTCTGGAAGAAGTGCAGTGGGAATGTTCCTTAGAAGTCATAATGGCCAGACTTCATCCATTTATTTTGGTCATGTTGTCAGAAGGGACCAATTCCTGGAGAAAGACATCATGTTTGATAAAGTAGAGGGCCAGAAAAAAAAGGAGAAGATCTCAAGGAGATGGATTCACATGGTGGCTGCAGCAATGGACTCAAGCAAAGCAAGGATTGTGAGGATGGTAGAGGACTGGGCAGTGATTCATTTCATGGTAATAGGGTCACCAAGTCAGAGCCAATTCAATAGCACCTACCAACATAACAGCATGTTAGAAAAATATTTTTTTATAAAAATTTTCTCCTTCATTTGAGTTTCAGAGTAGTATTCAGTGTGCAAGGGAAAAAAAAATAGAACATTACTTTGTATGGCAAAAGGAAAAAAAAAAATAAAGATCAAGGGCAATTCACAAATAATATTAACCAAAATAAAAGAAAATTATAACACATGAAATTATATTGGCCTCAGATTAATATTTAACATAAGGAAATTAATTTTATTTTTGAAGTACGATTACAATTCTATTTGAGAACTGTTTGATAATCTTAAAGAATGGTCACTATGACTGGAACATGGAAAGAAAGAGATTTGTGTGAGATGTGGATTAAGCATAGATCAAATAAGGCCACATATATTAATTATGCTGAGGAATTCAGAATATTTCTCTAGGATAACAGGATGCCGTTGAAGAATTTGACACGATCTTATTTGTATGTTCAGATATTTCACGTAATAGTGTGAAGAATATTTTGGAGAGAGGAAAGATTAAAGGTAATTACTTCAAATGTTCTTACTGTAGACAATCAGTGAACTTATCTTTGGCAAGACCTGGAAAATGTTGTATACAAAAACTGTTGGATATTCACCACTCTTTGTCCCTCAAGATGCTTAACTATGTGTATTGATGGTGTTATTTCTTGTCCTAAAATAGAGAATTTTAGTAGGTGGCGTTACATGCATGTTGGTGAGTAGAACTTGGATATGTCTTGTTTTAAAGTGTTTAAATACACAGGCTAATTAAGCAATGGAGTACATAATTCTAAAAATTCCTAAAGATCACCTAAAGATATAGGTTGAAGGACAGATATTAAATAAAGAGATGGCAGTGGACAAAACTTGGAGAGAGTGGAGAGTGTGCAACTTGATAAGAGATATAGATTTAATACAGAATCTTAAGGATTTTTTACCATTGAAGATACATAAATTATGGTTTCCTTTTGGAAAGAAATGATCATGGAGGAATGGGAACATCTACAGAGCAGAAAATTTTATTTCACAATCACAGACTCATATTTTTATCACAAACTTTCTTGACAAATTTTGACAAATCAGTTTCATCATCTGTAACATGTGAAACTGAATTGTAACAGCGCTTCTGGTCAGAGCCATTCCTTGAAAAATCCAGACATTGGGACTCACAGTAATTGACTAAATCACAATGCCTCTAAGACATGCCCAGAAATCAGCAGTTTTCTCAAGGGCCCTGAGTAAGAACATGTGCACTGTATCCTCCCAAGGTCAAAGTTCTGTAATTCTATGAGAATATGCTAAAAGCCATGGAAAATATAAAATAAAAGGAGCAATAAAGCCTGTTCATTGATTCCAAAGAACAGGTTTGAATTTGGGACAAATTTAAGCATTCTTTGTTCTTGTTTTATTCAAATTGAATGCCTCACCTTTAGATTTATATCACAACTTCAAAACATATGTCTTAAAGCTGAATGACTTAAGTGGCTTAAATGGCATGCCCCTTATGGGAACTAAATTTTTAATTGATAATTGACTGGATGATTTAAGTCTTTGATTATAAGAATTTTCTTTACAACACATTATCTGGTTACGGTTCATGGATTTTCTTTTGCTTTTCTTAGACAATTTTCTTAATAGGACACATTTATTACTGATTAATCTAAAATAATATTGTTAAATTTTAGTGCCACACCATGTTTCAGCAAAACTCTCTTTAACAACAAGACACGACTGGATATTCAAAAAGAGTGAAACAGAGCTGTCATTATGAGTTTAGACAGTTAATTAGAGCACAAATTTGCAGTGGTTCCTTTAATGATGACCAAATGTCTGATTGTTCCCAGCAGTCTGAGCAGTCAGTTCTAATGGGACTTTCTAAGTTTCCTTAGGGTAAATTGTCAGCCTTGGCCATGTAATATTCACATGCAGGATTGGACCAATGTACCAAGAAAGGCCACCACCAGCTACTTCCCTAGTGATACTGCCTCAGATACCCAAGGAGGCATCACTATGAGTTGAGTCTAACTCGACAGCAAATAACAACACAAAAACAACAGCTGCCTATAGATTGAAACAAAAAAAATACAAGTTCATCAGGGAGAGCTCTGAACCAAAATGATTATGTTTAGCTTATTGAAATGAGCACATCTGAGTAATTGCTACCCACTTTATATGGAATGTGTAAGTGTAATAGTTAATGAGGAGGATATCAACAGGTCCCTGCCAAGGCTCCCAGACATGTTCATATGTATTGATAGCAGAAATGTCACTGAAATGGTTGATGAAAGAAAAAAAAAAAAAACACTGTCATCTAGTCAGATCCCACTCATAGTGACCCCTCCTTGGATTTCAGAGGTGATATCACTATGGAAGTACATTGCTCAACCTTCCTTCTGAGGAGTGGCTGGTAGGTTTGAACCACCATCCTTCTGGTTAGCAGTCAAATGCCTTAGGCACTATGCCACTGAGTTTCCGAAATGGGAATTTTGATATTACTCACATAAAAAGTACTGATTTTATTATACATACTTCCTATTATTGATTTGCATGTGAAATTGAAAGAAATATGTTAGCCTCTTCAAGTCTAATGTGAAAAACAATAAAAAAAAAAAATGAACTCACTGTCATCAAATCTATTTAGACTCATAGTGACCCCCATTGCGTTTCCAAGGTGGTAAATCTTTAAGGAAGTAGATTGTTCAGTCTTCCTTCCACAGAATGGCTGTTGGGTTTGAATCATCAGCCTTCTGGTTAGCAGTCAAATGCCTTAGGCACTATGCCACCAGAGTCAAACGTAAGCACATCATCAATGTCTGACTTGTCTCTGTTTGCATGTTTGAATATAGATCTCTCTCTCTCATAAACAGTCATCATTAACAATGTTGTTGTTGTTGTTATGTGCTGTCAAGTGGGACCTGACTCATAGTGACCCCTCTTTGGGTTTCTAAGGCAATATCACTACGGAAATAGACTGCCCCATCTTCCTTCCGAGGAGTGGCTGGTGGGTTTGAACCGCCAGCTTTCTGGTTAGCAGTCAAGTGCCTTAGGCACTATGCTACCAGAGCTCCCATCATTAACAATAAGCAAAATATTATAGAAACTTAAATTAGATACCTTTGTCCTCTCTGGTTCAGAGAAACAGCAGCTGTCCTTCTTATGAGGAGCTCCAGCTTATTTCTCTGAATAATCTGGCAATAGTTTTTATTTGTTTTAATTAATGCAATTTAATATTTACTGAGGACTGACTTTATACTGGATATCATTATACACTCTGAGAATAGAAGGGAAAAGGGAATGTATTTTCTACCTCCATGAATTTTATTAAATTAAGATCATGGTTCTTAGCATGACATATTGAAAATAGATGCAAGAGCTTTCTCTTCTAGCCATGCCAGAGTAACAAGGGTGCAACTAACCGAGACATCATAAATAACTGGAAAGCTAGACAAGATATACGGGGCAGAAAAAAACTGTTTTCAAACACTGGACAAGAGACAGACAGGAATATGGCACCTGGGAAAAGGAAAACAGAGAAAGAGACCTGTACCATCAGCCTGACTTTCTGCCTGAGAGTACCTTGCAGACCATGTCACAGAGAGGGAAGTCTCAAGTCAAGTGTGGGATTCAGGATAAATTGAGGAGATTGAAATTCTTAGTCAGGCAGGAGGAAGAGGCAACCTGAGGGCCGTAAAAGAAGGAGCTCCATAGAGAAAGACCTGCAGAAACCCACATAGAGAGTCATTTGAGTGGTTGAAGATGAATCTGCAAAGGGAGAAACTCCATAAGGAAAAAAACAAGTAAATGAAAATTTTCAGAGCTGGGAAGATGTTTGCTTTTCACCCAGTGAATGAAGCGAGATCTTGCTTTGTTGCTCAGTTAGGTCTATTAGTATGCAACAATCCATTGCTGTTAAGTCGACTCCAACTCATATCAACTCGGCAGGATGGAATAGAACTGTTCCGTAGTGTTTTTAAGGCCGTGAATCTTTATGGAAGCAAACTGCCATAGTGTTGTCCTGTGCATGCACTGGTGGGTTTGCACTGGCGCCCTTTGGTTAGCACTTAGTCAATCCACCACCAGGGCTTCTTGCTATTAATATGTTGTTGTTGTTGTTATGTGCCGTAAGATATAGACTCCCAAAAAGTCACCCTTCAGTTACTGGCCATTTAAATCTACAGCAAATGCTACCTGATGGCACTATAATAGTACTATAAATATCCTCAAAATTTCAAAGTTAGACATATAAATAATGAGCAGAAAAGTCAGGTATAAAAGAACCAAATGCAAATTTTAGAGAATAAAAGTATCTTCAATGGAAAGTTTATTCAATGGCAATAATAGCATGTTTTCTTACCTTACTAACTGCTCTTGAGTGGATTCCAACTTAACAATGCAAAGCACTGCTGTCAAGTCAAATCTGGTATCTTCTCTGGGGAAGGTTGAGCAATCTACTTTATAGTGAAACTGCCTCAGAAACCCAAGGAGGGGTCACTATGAGTCAGATCTGACTCGATGGCAGAGTGTTATATTTTTGTCACTAACTTAACACCCCTGTTGTTAAAAGAAAATAACCAAGACTCATATTCCCACAGGGGAGTGATGACATCCTGGAGGGATATAAGGACAATAAATTTGTGACCACGGATATTTAACACAGAGAAATAATGGCTTCCCTTTTCTCATTCAAATTTTAAATAACTTATTCAATGCTACTCATAGAGTAGCCTTCACTTTTAACCTTTTCATGACTGAATTATTTCTGAATTTTGTATTAACATCATGTGTTTTCAGTAACAGAAGGCATGCTGAAATCAAGGGGAAAAAATGAGATAAAATGGATTTTGATGCAATTATGTGGGACACATATATCCCAAACAGATTCTGATAGTTTGATGGGTGGGCTGAAGCCTGTGTCTTCAAATTCATGCAGTTATACAGGTTCCTGTCAGACCCACAAGGAGCTCTGGTGGTGTAGCTGTTAAGGCATTTGCCTGCTAGCCAAAAGGTCAGTGGTTTGAATCTAGCAGTTGCTCTGTGAGAGAAAGATGAGGCAATCTGCTTCTGTAAAGATTTATAGCCTTGGAAACCCAATGGGAGTTGTGAGTGAGAATAGACTTGGTGGCAATGAACTTGGTTTTGGGCTTTTACCAGGACGACAGAATGTACTATAACAGAGATAGCAGCTCCCCACAAAAATGGAGATGCTGAAAACATTGGTGAGCAATAGATATCCCATGGGTCATGAAAGCATTAGAGTGTTCATATCTATATATGTGCAAAGAGGATTTACTCCCATCAGACCCAACTCAGGTAGTTCCCATTAGGTTGGTAAGTTCCTCTGTGTCAGTGTCTATGTGAGTGACAGGGACTCTAAGTTCCCAGGAATCAATATGAACAGAAAACAAGCTGAAGTGCGAGGGAAAATGACACTTCTTAAGAGTTCTTTCCATTTCTTTTCTCTTTTATCATTCATATATGTCTGAAGGATGCTGTTAAATTCTGCCTGAAAAGCTCCTAAGGGTCTTTGTGAAAGGTCAGAACGTAGAGCAGCTGTGTCAGTGGAGGTTGGTGACATTTTTCAAATAAATCTGTAGGCCAAGTAGTCAGCTGCACGTTGGTGCCTCTTCTGCATAGAACTACCTACAGGAGTAATACAGCCTCTTACAGATTCTTACTGGTATCTTAAGGAGACAGAAACTCTACATATGTATGCATGTAACTAGCATAAGTAATAGGTGACAACATCGAGAGTATACACTTTATTTTCTCCTAGAAACAGCCATCAATATTGGAATCTTTAAAATATTTCTATTTCCTGTGTCCTTTTTTCTGTGCTGTGTTTTTCCAAATAGTAAGGTCAACCTAGCATTTCCTTGAGGATGGTGACTGTCATCTAGAATCACCAAATCCCAAAAAATAGACACAAATACACACATACATACACAATACAGTAAGATTTGTTTTAAGATTAAGAAGACAAGGGTAAATTTCAGTATAACCACAAAGAAAATTAAAATATAAAAATGATGGCATGGTGGCTGTGTCTGACCTCTCTAACTTCACAAAGAAGAAGGAGAATCACCATCACCATCAGCCCATGGCTGATTCCTATGAAGCAAAGTTAAGACCTACTTCCTCTCTGCAATCATTTTATCAGTTCTGACCCCAGCTGTTCCTCCCGTGGCACTCTATTACTCTGCAGGGTTTGATTATTTATCGCAATGGCCACACAGAACTTACAGATCATAGTCCCAGTTTATGCGGTTCATTAGGGAAGTAATAAGTCACAATTCAAGATCGTGAAAAACTCAATATACACTGAGGACAGTTTTGTGGCCTCTCAGCCCTCAGACCTTTTTTTGGCTTCTGTCCTGCTTCAGAAAATGTTATAAAGCTCTTTACCTCCACCAATAAGTGCCTGGGAGAACACTATTCCACCAAAATGACTCAGCCCAAAGGCACTGAGCTCTGTAGCTCCATGGATTGGCAAGCTACCTCTATTAACAAGCACCTAGAGGCACCCTACTCTGCCAGTAAACAACCTCCCTGAGGGTGCTTAGCTCTCTCACTTTGTGGATTGATGAGCCTTGTTCCACCAAGAACCCAATGGAACCCCACTCTACCAGCTAGCCTCCTGCCCAGTCACTCGGCTTTCCTGGTCTATGGCTCAGGAGACTCACCGTGTCATATCCTGACAATTTCCTGGTTCTGCTGCTTCCAGTTCTCTACCACGCATGCTTCTGCTTCTCACCATCTTGCGTCACCTCCGTTATTATAGCTTTCTCTCTCTCTCTCTGTCTGCTGGGCCAAAGTTCTCAGTGAAGGTCCAAAGGTCATGCTCTGCTATCATCTCTTCTTGGTAGTAGAGAGGTCCACTGTAGTGCAGAAAACACACCCAGCTTTCCTAGGGCTAGGGGTGAGTAAGTGTGTGTGTGTGTGTGTGCATCTGTGTATGTTGAAGTGAGGAAGGGTAGATTGCAAAAGATCATGATAGAACTTTCCATGTCCTTCCATAAAGGACAGAACATCATTTATTTCTTGATTGGGGTCATTATACAGATTATATCTATCTGTCTATCTGTCTATCTATCTATCTATCTATCATCTCTTTCTACACATACACATGGACTACATACCTAAAATAGGTACATTTTATCATAAGCAAATCATACTTTAATAAAACTGTCTTAAAAATATATGTTTTCCTGTAGAATTCCTAAAATATGAATAGCTAACACTTTTGTAATGCATACTCTCCCTAAGATTCTCTAAGGTCTTGCTCTTAATATTCTACTTCATCCGCCCAATAGCCCTGTAAGTCAAATCAAATATATTTCCACTTTATACATAAAGAAATTGTTAAGTCATTTGTTCATTGTGAGACAACTAATATCATCTAGGGTTTTGCTTTGAGAGAAGCTATACTGCAACAGCTTTCCTATGTTTGAAGAGAAGGGTAAATGGAACTAACTCTATATGTGTCTGTAATGGCTATAAAAGTCTTTATATTACCCTGTTCAACATTTTAACTCTTAACTTCAATGAAAATTGAAAATTAGAAATATGTAGGTTTTATTTTCTTTGGGATATTAAAAATGTATAAAAATGCTTTGCACATAAGACATAACCATTAAACACTTCATTGAATAAAAATGATTAATTTTAAAATAAATTTTTGAGCGAATGAGTGGAAGCTTCTTCACGTTTTGCTCATTAATCAAGGTACTATTCAAATGCCACCTCCACAACGTCTTCTTTTAATCTATGAGCTATAGAATTTTTTCTTTTTCTTTTCTCTAGGCTTAAGCTAAAATTAATAGATTCCTAGTATTACCCTATGCTGCTAGGTGATAAGATTTTCTTTTTCTATATCTTTTCTCTAGGACAGTTATAAGACTTCCTGAGACCAAGGCTGGAGAAATTTTGTCAATGAAATCTCCACTCAACTACAACAGAGGCTGACATATGGACAGCAGTTAATAATTGCTTAAAAAAAAAAAAAAAAAGGAATAATTGCCAAGTTCATTTTAAAAGGAATTAATTTTCTCCTTCTCAGAGAAAGAATCAAGGGCTGGTATTGATGAACTGAGAGCTGTGGTAGTGTAGTGCCTAAGGCACGTGACTGCTAACTAGAAGACTGGCAGTTCAAACCCACCAACCACTCCTTGGAAGGAAGGTTAGGCAATCTACTTCCATAGGATTATTGGCTCAAAAACCAAAGGAGTGGTCGCTCTGAGTCAGGTCCAACTCGACAGCCCATAACAACAACAACAACAACAACAACAACAACAACGATGAACTATGCCTACATTTCAGAATATTTCTTGGCAAAATTAACATAAGACTAATACTTTTGCATTATTCATTGGCAAGTGTTTGTTTGGCTGTGTTCAGTGTTAATATTTAACAATCTACTTGGATTCATTAGTGTAGAAGGCAGCAAAGTAAAAAAAATAAATGAATAATTGATTCATTTACAAATTTGAAGTCAACATTCGGAAAGAGGTCTGAGATCACTTTTATTTATTTGTTTATGTTTTCCTCCTGGCAATTTAAGTTTATGTTCTTCACTGAAATCAGAATCGGTGTATTACTAAATAGATGAACATATTCATTAAGCTGCTTGATTCTCTAGCCCTGCTATAACAGAAATACCACAAAGTTGATGGCTTCAAAAGCAGAAATGTATTCTCTCAAATTCCAAGTGCTCTAGGTGAAGATTAGGCTAGAAGTCTCAGTTCAGAGGGCTAATTCTAGGCCTGGGTGAAGGTCCCTTACCTTGGGCTTCAGCTCTGCCTTCCAATCCCCCTGGAGTAAGGTGGAGGCTTCTCCTCACTCACGCAGCTGCAGGGACTCTTTCCAGGCCCCTTGGAGCAAGCTGAGGCTTCTCTTGACTCACACAGCTATACAGGCTGGAAAATCCAAGATTAACAGGTAAAATGTCACATTGTTGGCTCACAGGCTGTGAAAGCAAGTTTCTAGATTGACAGGCATCATGATAGGCCACTGGGCAAGTCCAGAAACAAAAGATGATGAAGAGTCAAATGCAGGATACTTTCCTTAAATACACTAGAAGTAGGCCACACCCACAACGACAATTCTTCAACTGATTAACTGCTCACAATAGATTCTGCTACTTTGGCAGAGCAACACAGGTCACGAAACAAAGCGACACGAGAGGATTAATGGTTTGTTTAAAAGGAACGGGGGCCAGGCAAAGTTCTGCATATTCTGCAAGAGTGACCTTTGATGCATTCATCCTGCTTTATTTATACATAAGCACACGGTTACGTCATTATTCTTAGTATTTCCATAAAACAATCAAGTATTCAATTAAATATTCTTCTACAGTACAATCAAATATTTCCTTATAACAATCAAGTATTCTCTAAAAGTTAAAATTTGACTCTTTCCCATACCTGGAGGTCTTTTCCCATGCCTGGAAATAATGGTTGATTAATTGCATTAATATCTCTTATAGTAATAACAAATAATCACTAAAATGCATCACTCTAAAACACAGTATGATTGTTAAGGTACATGATTCTAAAGAATGGTTACTAAGGTATGCTATTGTTAGGGCAAAACATTACTCCAGGGAAACAGGTCAGCAAACATTCTGCTGGGGCAACGTTCTGCCTCGGGAACACAAAGCTGGAGCCAAGCAAGCATCCAACTGTAAGAGAGGCCTTGCCTTCTCTTAGCTGATGTTGGAGCATGTGCCTTGCAATCATGTCCTTCTGGTGGTCGTTTTTTTTGGTCTCCAACAAGATGCTATCATGAAGATGATCATACCATATTCAGTCTTATCATGGGGAATAACTGCATCACAGCTACCAGGGTACTCAAAATCAAAAAAAAGCCTCACTCCCGTTGAGTTGGATCCAACTCATAGCAACCCCAGTTTCTGAGGCAGTATTACTATGGAAGTAGATTGTTTAATCTTCCTTCCGAGGAGTGGCTGGTGGGTTTGAACTGCAATCAAGTCAGCAGTCAAGTGCCTTAGGCACTACACCACCAGAGCTCCTAACTCAAAAGCACAGAGCACCTAAATTGACATATAAACTTAACTACTACACTAAGCATAAGAACAATGTGTAAATTTGTGTAATCCTTTCCTCATTTTAGTTTTCATCAGCAATTTTAAAGAACTAAAGACTTCTGTTTTATTTTGTAATTAATTTTTTGTTGTTACTTTTGAAAATATACTCAGCACAACAGTCACCAATTCAACACTTTTACTTGTAGAATTCAGCGATATTGATTACATTTCTCAAGTGGTGTAACCATTCTCACAACCCTATTCTCCGTAATTTCTACTTCATTACCATAAATTCATTGCCCACATGGTTCTTAAATAATGTATCCAGTTACTATTGTCATTTTTATCCCATGAAGATAGATCTTGAAAGAGCACAACACTCAATATAGACATTCTTTCCTGCTTAAATTATTGTTCGATTTTAAGAAGACTTCAGGGGATATTTTTGGTGTAAGTTTTAAAGTTCATCCCAACACAATAGTTTCAGGGGCTCATCCCAGACACTCTGGCTTCAGGAAATATAGTGCCCGTGGGAATTTTGAGTTCTGTTCCATATTGTCCCCCTTATGATTGAAATATTTAATAATGGTAGCCAGACACCATCCAGTCCTTCTGGTCTCACGGGAAAGGAGGCAGTTGATCGTGAAGAAAACTAGCCACACATTCATTTCCTGCTTTTGACATAAAAGTATTCATATCTTTATTTACTTATTTCAACATTTTTGTTTACATATAGTGTAAGAAAAAAATATATTTGAATTTACCATAAAGGTCAGTCAGCTCAAATTTAAGCATATTTTATTTATTTCCTTTCCTCATATTGAAATAGCTTTATTATTGTTTTTATCAGGTAAGTAACAGACATCATTGGAAGAATTTTAATTAATGGTGAAAGTCTGGGGAAAAAATGTTGAATCATTTGGAATCCCATTGCTTTAACAGTAATACCATTCATGTTTCAGGGAACATAACTTCATCCATTTTTCTGCACACATATACACATATAATTTTACATGCATAGAGGATGTTTTAAATGCTGATATTACAATGTATATTATTTTTTCCACACTATTTATATTTGTTTACCTCTGCCCATCTCACTTGGTATCGCTCACATTGCTATCTGGTGAGTATTCTTCTATAAAGTTCAATATATTTATAAAATTCAGCAACTGAATAGCTATTAAATCTACTATGTTGCTGTTGTTGTTGTTGTTATGTGCCATCGAGTTGGACCCGACTCATAGCGACCCCTCCTTGGGTTTCCGAGGTAGTATCACTACAGAAGTAGATTGCCCCATCTTCCTTCCGAGGAGTGGCTGGTGGGTTTGAACCACCAGCCTTCTGGTTAGCAGTCAAGTGCCTTAGGCACTACGCCACGAGAGCTTCCTAAATCTACCATAGTGAGATTAAACTCACTTTTATTTTCCATATCTTTAATGACCATATGGATTAGTTGTGTGAATTGCCTTGACCCTTTCTTTGTTCCAGTTTTCATCTATTTGAAAGATTTTGTTTATTGTAAATAATAACCCATTATACTGTATCTATTATGCATATTTTAAATTTATTTTTGTATTATACATCATAAATTTGATACTTGTATATCTATTTGTACATGGAACATTTTTCTATACATTTTTTAAAAATTTTACTTTTTTTCAAAAATGACTATGATTTACTTTATAGCATCTTCATGTCTTCTTTTACTTAATTCCAGGTTGTAGATACCATCACCTAGATTTATTCCAAAATGTTTATTTATTTTCACTGAAGTTTTCACTGTATGTCAAATGGGCTCGTAAGACACAAGTGGTAGTTTTCACCAAGTCCAAATATATTATTTCCCTCTGATATAGTTATGTCAACACAGTGTTATAAATTTATATCAGCAAAAGCTATTAAGGTACAATAATCTGCTATTATAGACTGGGGGCATTACTGTTATCAAATGGATAACAATATTAATAAGTAACAAGTACTTAGAAAGCAGAAAATAGCAGCTTAAATTTGCTCATAAAAATGGTGGAGAGTATAAATTGACATTTAGAGACCTTCATCTTATCCTATAAACATTGCTCAATATGTATTGCTACACTGAAACATGAATGAAAATAACATAACAATGAGAATGTTGTTTATTCCTGATTCTCATCATATTCTAATTATAGTCTTGATTAGTTCTGAATATGCTGTTAAAAATTAAAATATAGGAAATTTTAGAGAAAAGTGAGACCCATAAATAGGTTTAAACAGTAAAGCTAATTTAATATAAGTATATGACACTGACTTCTTTATATCTGATATAAAACTAACTTTGTAAACAGTGTAGTTGCAATTTTCTTTTTAGATCTGTAGCAATCTACAAGACAATCACAATTGAGCCAACTTCATAATTCATGAATATTTAATGCCATCAAAGCTATAAAAAAGGGATATTTATAGTTGTGGTTATTTATTCCACTGTTCAGATAAATAGCTCGTCAAAAGTTCATCTCCATATACATTGTAACTTTCATAGTTTAGGCAATATCATTACTTTTAATGATCTGTACACATATACTGACTAAAGAATAGATTTGTGAAAAGTAAATATGGAGGTCAGTGGTTTGCAAAGCATAACTTACTTAACCTTCTTCAATTTACATTTATTCATCATGGCTTATTAGTAAAACAATCCATGGATATTTATTTTCCATAAACATATAGAAATAAGGAGATTGCAGAGATTTTTTATTTTTTTCTACAAATGAGAATGCATGATGGAGCTCATGTACCATCAGAAAACTCGGGTACTCTTAATGGAGAAGACCAAACAAGAGAGTAGGGACTAGAATACGATTAGCTAGTGATGAACCATGTAACCACAGTAACATATGGGAGTAGAATGTGCCAAAAAAATAAAAATTAGAAACAATTGAATAGAGTACACTTGAGAAAGAGAAAAACAAAGGGGGTTTTTAATTTAGAATGCGTAGCTTATTGAACACCTAAGTGAGTGAACAAATGAGTGTTGTATTATTTTAGGATCAATTATACATTAAACACTGTGAGGGCATAGAAATGGATGTTTCATTACTGGACTTCAAGAAATGTGTTGTCTGTCATAAGTAGAAAGTTGTAGATAATCATGTGCAATAAAATAGTAGACATGTTCTTGGTCAGGGGTAGTATTAGAGATATAGAGAAAGAGAGATTCTATCAGTGTAATGAGAAAATGAAATGATTCTTTCATTAGCTGAGATCTACCATCAGCAATACAATGTATGGGATGTTGTTGTTGTTAAGTGCTGTCGAGTCATTTCCAACTCATAGCGACCCCATGCACAACAGAACGAAACACTGCCCGATCCCGCGCCAGCCCCACAATCCCTGCTATACATGAGCCCATCATTGCAGCCACCATGTCAATCCATTTCGTTGAAGGCTCCCCCTCTTTCCTCGACCCTCCACCCTACCAAGCATGACATCCTTCTCCAGGGAATGGTCCCTTCTTACAACATGACCAAAATAGGTGAGATGAAGTCTGGCCATTCTTGCTTCTCAGCACTTGAAACAGTTCCTTCGCAGTTGACTTTCCCAATGCTACACGTCGTCTAATGTCCTGACTGCTGCTTCCATTGGCATCGATTGTAGAACCAAGCAACATGAATTCTTTGACAACCTCAATCTTCTCTCCATTTATTGTGATGCTGCTCATTGGTCCAGTTGTGAGGATTTTTGTTTTCTTTATGTTGAGTTGTAATCCATACTGCAGACTGTATTCTTCAACCTTCATCAGTAGGTGCCTTAAGTCATCCTCACTTTCAGCAAGCAAAGTTATATCTTCTGCATACCTCAGGTTGTTAATGATTCTTCCTCCAATCCTGATACCACGTTTTTCTTCATATAGTCCAGCTTCTCAGATTATTTGCTCAGCATATAGATTGAATAAGTGTGGAGAAAGGATACAACCCTGACGCACTCCCTTCTTGATTTTAAACCATGTAGTGTCCCCTTGTTCTGTTCGAACGACAGCCTCCTGGTCAAGGTACAGATTCCTCATGAGTACAATCAAGTTCAGATGAGATTGTAGCCCTGAAGGACATCATGATTTCCACCTTGTAAGTGATCCTGAAGAACCAAATCCAGCTGTTGTGCCTGTGTTATGGATCCACAGAAGCTTTGAGATACTAAATGCCAATTGTTTTAAACCACTAAATTTTAGAGTAAATGAAAGCCAGGAACCCGGAGAGAGGAGCAGTCATCCCCAGGGACAACTCAGGGATGCCCAAATCAGCAGGCCAGAAGAGTAGGAGAAAGGGGATTAAAAGCCAGGAAGCCAGACAGAGGTACAGTCAGCCACAGGGACCCAGGTGGGGGTGATAGGAGAGGTCTCCAACAGCAAGACAAACTTGTCTGTCGGTTTGTCCTACTGTGGTGACATGTAGACGTGCATTTTGAGGTTGAGCCTCTGGTGTTTAAAACCCAGCGAGATGCACCTGGTGCACAAGTAACAGCCCAGTTTACAGACTGAGACAGACTAGGAAGAAGGAAGAGGCCGTCCACTTCTCAAAGAATTGGCCAGGGAAAACCTTATGAATAGCAAAAAATGTATGGGATATATAAAGAAAATACACTTAAATTTTGTAATTATTAGTGATAAAAATAAAAATTGGTGTCACTTATGAAGAACATGCTCAGAGATTAACCAAATCCCACTGTTCACTCTGCCCACACTATAGGAAATTTTTATAGAATAAATGGGTCTTAAAGTAAACAGAATATTAGTTATAATTTATCAGACCACTGGAGGAACTAGAGGTAGGCATAGGATAAAGAGGGTGTACTCTTCCGTCATGTAAGAAAATGAAAGGAGGTTAGCAATTTCAAAATCAAAATCACATTAGCAATCTACTCTGAGTTCAATGAGGCTGGAGTGGATAGTAAAAAGATTGGTGCAGGGCAGTAAGTTTGGATAAGAACTAAGAAGAAAGACCAGATGGGTAGGGTCAGATCATGTTGTTGTTTTCAGGTGTTACTGAGTTGATTCTGACTCACAGCTATCATATACAACAGAGTAGAATTATCCCACTGGGTTTCTTAGCAACTATGCTGTTAAGAAAGTTAATTTTATATCAGATATATAGAAGTTAGTGTCATACACTTATATTAAATTACCTTTACTGTTTAAATCTATTTATGGGTCTGACTCTTCTCTAAACTTCTTAAAATTTACTACAGCAGATCACAAGGTCTTTTGTCCCGTGGAGCTGCTTCTAGGTTTGAATCGTGAATATTTTGAGGGACAGATCCTACATGTTGTCTTTGTGCTGTGTTCTATAAGCAACAAAAGGTTGACAAAATGTATTTTAAGCAACGTAGAGTCATAATATGTATTTTAAGAGAAAAAAAATCTATAGGTTCAGAATAGTACTTGCCAAACAGGTTTTGGACACTGATCACCCTATAAAATGCTAGTAATGTTTTACAACATGTAAAGGGAGAAGAGAAGGGTCCTGTGGTCAAATTTATTTGAGAAACTCTATACTGAAGAAAGTATATGAGACTTACTTTTAGGACTTAGGACACTTCAGAGAAGTACACAATGCTCAGCTTTGCTGACTTATTTGAGAAAGGATCATCCCTCCTACCCCCAGAAATCTGTCAATGATTAGTTTGGGAAATACTGTTACACAGGTAGAATGAACTGTACCAAGAGGTAGGAAGAAGTTCAGACATCAGATGATGAGGAACTTAAAAAGGCAACAGCGGTGTGGATAGAGAGGCAGGAATGATGCTGCGGGGTAGAGTAGACACAATTTGATGTTGGATACGACTACTCAGGAGAATAGTGAAGTCAGACTATTCTTTGATTTCTGACCATGTCATTTGTCTCTATTATATATTGTTGCATTTACTCTAAAACTTAGTGGTTTAAAACAATTGGCATTTAGTATCTCAAAGCTTCTTTGGATCCATAACACAGGCGCAACAGCTGGATTTGGTTTTTCAGGATCACTTACAAGGTGGCAATCATGATGTCCTTCAGGGCTACAGTCTCATCTGAACACTCAACTTAGGAAGGATTCACCTTCAAACTGACTTATGCGTTTGTTACTATAATTCAGTTCTTCCCAGCCTGTTGGAATTAGAACCTCAGTTTCCCCTCCCACTCCCACATCTGTTGACTGAGACCACTTCCAGCTCCTTGCTACGTGGACTCCATATGCAAACTGCTTTATCAAAGTTGACAAGCAGAGAGAGTGTCAGAGAGATTGCAAGCCAGAGAAAGACAACTAACAGCATGGAAGTCACAATCTTTTATAGCCTCATCTTGGAATTGATGTCCCGTTGTTTTTGCCAGATTCTATTTGTTTGGAGCATATCACTAGGTCTAGACCACACTCATGGGGCGGAAATTACACAAGGGCATGAGAAATAGAAGACAAATATCATTGGAAGTCATTTTAGAAGGCTGCCTGTCACATTATCCGATGGTTGGCGGAAATACAAGGAAATCTGCAGGGAATTTTCCTTGAGAAAGAAATGGCTTAATTTAGAAACATTCCCCTCACCATTAAAAGTGAGTCAAATTTTACTTATTGAAAAATAACAATTATTGGACACTTGGCCTATTAAAATATGTGATGCATCAGAAATAGTACTGTAATTTATGGTGTCCATCAACTGAAACTGATAAGTGATTTGTGCACTCAAATATGAATGTTTTACAATGTGCTTAATGCACACAAAGCCAACACATCCAGAAATAAGCACAATTAGTAATTAGAAAGTTTATTCTAAGAACAATTTTATTTTCACTAAAAGTAATCTTAAGGAGCTCTGGTAACGAAGTGCCTAAGGCACTTGACTGCTATCCAGAAGGCTGGTGGTTCAAACCCACCAGCCACTCCTCAGAAGAAAGGTTGTATGATCCACTTCCATAGTGATACTGCCTCGGAAACCCAAGGAGAGCTCGTTATGAGTCAGGTCTGACTGGACAGCACATAACAACAACAACAATGAAAAGTTCTTAAAACAAAACATATATATATATATATATATTTTTTTTTCCATTGTAACATAACACCCAGTATCCTTATTCTTTTTTTCTTCCTTTCTCCTTTTTTAATGTTTTACATATGGTGTGGGAAAGCATATGCTTTTGGTTAGGGACTTATTGTTTGCTAAATTGTTGTGCCCTTTCAAATTCTTCACACCCCTTTATCTTCTCACCCCCACCTATTGATATTATAAATACACATATACATGCATTTTTCAGCTAATGGAATATTCAGTCCCCAGGGTGATCAAACTGAAGGCAGTTTAAAACTATATAAACACTATTTTGAGGAATTTGGTCTGCATTTCAACTCTATAGCTCTAGCTCCAGTCATATTAGGTGGGCTTAGTTATTTAACTCAAGCATTTGAGAGTTACCAGCTTAAGTCTGAAAGATTTGCATCTAGAAACAATAATTGTTGATTATATCCTGAAGAAAATTTTGAGTGTGTCCTTTTTTTACAAAGAGGTGGACATGCATTGTACCAGTCACTATGCTTCTTTAGATAAAGCAGGACAAATTAGCTCTTTCTGAAATAAAAAATGTTTTTGTTTGCATGTATATGAGATCTGACTTTTGGAGTTGGTGTGGAAAATTTCACTGATAATAATTTTTAGAAACCAACAACAAAGTGTCTTAAATGCTGAAATAAGCTTGGATAATTTATTTAACTAATCATGGAAACCATGATTCCATTATTTATATAAAGGCAGTGTCTAAGTTATTAAAGATATTATAACAGAAATAACACAAATGGATGACTTTAACAAACAGAATTTTATTGTTGCACAGTTTAGGAGGCTAGAAGTCCAAATTCAGGCCATTGGTATAGGAGAAGCCATTCATTCTATCACTATTGGCTCTGGGGGAAGGTCCTGGTCGCTTTTCCACTTCTGTTTCTTGGTGCCTTGGGGATCTTCATGTAGCATACCATCTATCGACCCCCATCTGTGCTTCCTTGCTTCTGTGCCTAATCTGATCTTTTATATCTCAAAAGTGATTGGTTTAAAACATCCTACCTGTATGGCCTCATTAACATAAGAATGAAAAATTCCATTCTTAAATGGGATTATATTCACAGGTATGTTGTTGTTGTTTGCCCTCCGGTCTATTTCAACTCATAGTCACCCTATAAAACAGACTTTGTCTCACCTACTTTGGTCATATTGTCACAAGGGACCATTCCCTGGAGAATGATGTCATGCTTGGTAAGGTGGAGGGTCTTTGAAAGAGGGGACAGACCTCAACGAGACGGATGGACACAGTGGCTGTGGCTGTGGGCTCAAGTATAGCAATGATCACCAAGCTGGTGCAGAACCAGGCAGTGTTTTGTTCTTGCTATGACTTGGAGATGACTTGATGGCACATAACAACAGCAACAACATTGAGCAGAATAGAACTGATCCATAGGGTTTCCTAGGCTGAAATCTTTGTGGGAGAAGATCACCATCTCTTTTCTCCTGCAGAGCTGCTGGTGGGTTCAAATCATTGACCTTTCAGTTAGCATCTGGACACTTAACCATTGTGTTTCCAGGTCTCCTTCATTGGTGTCAAAACTCAAACTCAACCCACTTCTATCGAGTCTATTCTGATGGATAGCAATCCCCATTGGCTTTCTAAGACAGTAAATCTTTACAGAAGTAGATTGTCCCATCATCCTTCAGTGCAGCAGCTGGTGGGTTTGAACCATCAACCTTCTAGTTAGCAGTCAAATTCCTTAGGCATTGTACAACCAGAGCTCTTTTATCACAGATATAAGGGCTTGTATTTCACCACATGTTTTGGGGAGCACAATTTAGTCCATAAAAGCAGTAGTAATAATATTTATGTCATGGAAATTACTGAGAGTTTTAAATAAGATGCTATCAGATAATGTAGTAGTAAGTACTGGATGATCAATAAGTGGAAGAACATGAAAGTCAGGGCAAATGAAGAGTCTGATTTCCTCTGGGTGGTCAGGAAAGGTATCTACAAGGCAGCCACATTACAGATGAGGTTTGAATGTGGAAAAGGAACCAGCTTGTTAAAGATCTGAGGACGCATCATGGGAACATCTGGAAAGTACAAGGACCTGAAACAGAAACAAACTTGGTGTGCCTGGCTAAAATAAAAAAAGACCCATGTGGCTATAACATACCGAGAAAGAGAGTTAGGAAGTTGAGTTGAGGTCAAAGAGCCAGACTAGGGCTATCTCACATAAAATAGTCTTCAATTTTATTTTCTGTGTAATTAGAAACAATTGGAGTATTTTTAATAGAGAAGTAATGTAGAATACATTTTGTTCTAAAAATGATTACTTTGACTATTCTAGATGAAATAGGTTATAAAGGAGTTAAAGATGAATCAAAAATTTCTGAGGCGATTTAGGTTGTTCTGGTTAGTTTCAGAATGGGGAGAACAAAGGAGATTGAAACGTGTGAAATAATTCAGAACACATTTCTGAGATCAAACTAATTGGGCTCTTTAATAGATTGGAGCCAAAGGTCAAAGAAAAAAGAAGATTCAAAGTTGAATCCTAGTTCTTTGGATTAACAAGCTAGATACAGATTCATGCATTTTACTGTGAGGGACATAATGGTAGAGATCCAATTTTGAGTAGATTTTGAGAATGTTAATTTTGAAAAGTAATAGAAATCTATTAAATATCAAATAGTGGTGATAAGTATACAGTGGAATATATGGTACTGGGCATCCATAGAAAGGGCTGGACTAGCAATGCCATTAAACATTGATTGAATTAGTTAATATTTTGCAAAGGAGTTAGAAATGTCAAATACAAAGTAAGCACTATTTATTTATTGACATTGGTCTATTAATATTGTTGCTATTCATAACATATAAAGCATAAGGAGAGAGGAATGGTAAAAATCAAATATTGTTATGCAACAATATGCCAATGTAATATTTTTATACTTTAATATACCAAGGTAAAATAGAAGAGGCAGTGGCAAAGGAAGTTTAGAGTGAACAAAACGATTATGATGACAAATGTAAGAGAAAATTCTAAATGTAGGAGAAAACTGTGTTTCATGAAGTAGAAATGTGGACATATCATATTGTTAAGAGATGAAGAAAGATAAGGATAAAGACTTGGGTTTCAGAAGTGGTAGCACGAAGGTTACTAAGAATCACAATGACAGCAGTTTCAGTAGAGTGTTGAGAAAGGGAATATACATGGATCAGGAGAAAGAAGGAGAAAAAATATAGTAGTGATAAAGGTAGCTCTACTAAAAGGTTTTACTGAGAAGAGAATCAGAAATAGTGGAAACAATGGACAGATGCACAGACTTTTAGCTATTCTTGTGGGTTTTAAGTTTAGGAATGTTAGATAATGGTTATGTGTGATTTGAAGTGAATCAATAGAAAGAACAAGGGGTCACTGCATGGTTTAAAATCAGGAAGGGTTGTAGCCTTGCACCATACTTATTCAATCTGCATGCTGAGCAAGTAATCTGAGAAGCTGGACTATATGAAGAACGTGGCATCGGGATTGGAGGTAGACTCATTAACAACCTGCAATGCACAGACGACACAACTTGGCTTGCTGAAAGTGAGGATGACTTGAAGCACTTATGAAGTGCTTAATAAAGATTGAAGACTACAGTCTACAGTCCAGATTACACCTCAACATAAAGAAAACAAAAATCCTCACAACTGGACCAATAAGGAGCATCAAGGTAAATAGAGAAAATATTGAAGTTGTTGAAGACTTCATATAATTTGGTTCTACAGTCAACACTAATGGAAACAGCAGTCAAGACATCAGATGACATATAGCATTGGGAAATCTGCTGCCAAAGACCTCTTTCAAGTGCTGAAGAGGAAAAATATCTCCTTGAAGACTAAGGTGAGGTGTGCCTAACCCAAGCCATGATATTTTCAGTTGCCTCTTATGCATGTGAGAGCTGGACAATGAATAAGGAAGATGGAAGAAGAGTCAACGCTTTTGAATTGTGGTACTGGTGAAGAATACTGAAAGTACCATGAACTGCTAAAAGAACCAATAAATCTGTCTTGGATGAAGTGCAGCTAGAATGCTCCTTGGAAGCGGGAATGGCCAAACTTTGTTCTATCTACTTTCGTATTGTCAGAAGGGACCATTCCCTGGAGAAAGATATGCTTGGTAAAGTGGAGGGTCAATGAAAAAGGGGAAGTCCTTCAACAAGATGGATTGACACAGTGGCTACAGTGTTGGGCTCAGGTGTGGCAAGGACTGTGAGGCTGGCACAGGAGTGGGCGGTGTTTCGTTCTGTTGTACATAAGGTCACTATGAGTCAGACATGATGTAATGGCACCTAACAACAACAAAAACAATACAAAAGGAGAAAATGATGATTTAAATAATAGAAGAAATAACTGCTGAAATCAGATCTTGAGAAACCAAGAAGGAATTGAATCTGAAAAATTGGACATTGATCAACTTATTGTCATTTCATCTTTTGTAATAGGATGAAAGCTATAGAATGTGGCCAGAGGTGCATGTGAGTAAGTTTATAAATAAGTAACATAGATTTCTTCCAACTTGGAGAAGAGATGGGATGTTATGAGATTCCTCTACAGCAGTCCCATTTTATATTTGAGGTCCTGAGTTTAAACTGTGATTGGTCAACTCTGTTGTACATTGTCCCTAGACCTGTGGGTTAACTTATATACAAACAGAGAGAAGGAGATAGTTAACTTTAACTGTTGTTGATGTTGTCTGGTGCCGTTGAATTGTCTCCGACTTATAGTAACCCTATGCACAGTAGAACAAAACACTTACCAGGTCCTGAGCCAGCTCCCATGATTCTTGCTGTACGTAAGCCCATTGCTACTGCCACCGTGTCAATCCATCTTGTTGAGAGCCATCCCCTCTTTCATCAAACCTCCACCTTACCAAGCATGATATCCTTCTCCAGGGAATGGTCCCTTCTGAAAACATGACCAAAGTATGTGAGATGAAGTCTGGCCATTCTCACCTCCACAGAGCATTCTGGCTGCACTTCCTCCAGGACAGACCTGTTAGTTCTTTTAGCAGTCCATGCTACTTTCAGCATTCTTTGCCAACAACAGAGCTCAAAAACATCAATTCTTTTTCAATCTTCCTTATTCATTGTCCAGCTCTCACATGCATATGAGTCAACTGAAAATACCATGGCTTGTGTCAGGAGCACCTTAGTCCTCAAGGAGACATCTTTGCTCTTCAGCACTTAAAAGAGGTCCTTTGCAGCCAATTTGCCCAGTGCTATATGTCATCTGATGTCCTGAGTGCTGCTTCCATTGGCGTCGATTGTAGAATCAAGTAATGTGAAGTTTTTGACAATTTCAATCTTTTCTCCATTAACCATAATGTTGTTTATAGGAACAATTGTGAGGATTTTTGTTTTCTTTATATTGAGATGTAATCCATGCTGCAGACTGTATTCTTCAATCTTCATCGGTAAGTACTCCATGTCACTCTCACTTTCAGCAAGCAAAGTTGTGTCATCAGCATATCGCAGGTTATTAATGATTCTTCCTCCAATCCTAATGCCACGTTCTTCTTCATATATTCCAGCTTCTCAGATTATTTACTCAGCATACAGATTGAATAAGTATGGTGAAAGGATACAACACTGACACACTCCCTTCTGGATTTTAAACCATGTAGTGTCCCCTTTTTCTGTTCAAACAACAACCTCCTGGTCTATGTACAGGTTCCTCATGAGTATAATTAAGTGTTCTGGAATTCCCATTCTTCTCAATGTTATCCACAATTTGTTATGATCCACACAATCAAATGCTTTTGCATAGTCAATAAAACACAAGTAAGCATCTTTTTGCTATCTTTTTGCTTTCAGTCAAGATCCATCTGACATCAGCAATGATACTCATTCCACATCCTCTTCTGAAACCAGCTTGTATTTCTGGAAGTTCTCTGACAATATACTGCTGCAACTCTTTTTGAATTATCTTCAGTAAGATTTTACTTGCATGTGATATTAATGATATTGTTCAATAATTTCCACATTCTGTGGAATCACCTTTCTTTGGAATGAGTACAAATATGGATCTCTTCCAGTCAGTTGGCCAGGTAGTTGTCTTCCAAATCTCTTGGCATAACTGAGTGAGTGTCTCCAGCAGGGCATCTGTTTGTTGAAAAATCTCAGTGGGTATTCCATCAATTCCTGGAGCCTTGAATGATGCAGGAAGCATCAAAAGAAGATGGAAGGAATGTACAGAGTGACTGTACAAAAAAGAACTGGTCAATCTTCATCCATTTCAGGAGGTGGCATATGTTCAAGAACCAATGGTATTGAAGGAAGTAGTCAAAGCTGCACTGAAAGAATTGGCTAAGAACAAGGCTCCAGGAATACTTTAACTAGATTCAATAATTTAAGTCAAGTAAAACAAAGGGGGGAAGGGGACAAAGAATTTAAAGTTTGGGAAAGGAAATGATTGAAATGATGTCCTAACAAATATAAAATGAGTAAAGAAGAAATTAATCATATGAAACCAATTTTTGATAAAAAGATTAGGACAGAACAATAGATAATACTTCTCAACAAAACAAAAGGATTATTGGAGCAAAAATAATATTGGAGAAAAGGTTGTAGTCAGGGGTTGTGGAATTGAGATTTCAGAAAGTAGTGTAGTGGTAATAAAATTAATGACTGTGTGATTGTAACAGTCACCAAATTAAGACAGAATAACATACAACTGAGAAGCATTAGTGTTTAAGTGGTAGAAATCTTGCTTTCTATAATGGATACCTAGGTTCAATACCCCTCCAATATACCTTATGCACAGCCACCACCTGTCTGTCAGTGGAGGCTTGCTGTAATAGCTTTCAGCAGAGCTTCCAGAGTGAGATATACTAAGAAGGAAAGCCTGATGATCTACTTCCAAAAAAAATGGGTCACTGTATTCTGGTCTGCAATCAGTCATGCCAATAACATAGGACCTGACATTGTTTTGACCAGTTGTGCATGGGGTTGCTATGAGCCAGGGGTTAACTTGACAGCAGTTAGCAAACAACAATATTGTATGTGAGGAGGTCAAAGACACTTAAGTTCTGTGACCCCAAAAGAGGTGCATTCAGGATATCCAAGATATCTAAGTATCTAAAAATGCGACAGGAGTAAGCATGGAAAAGCTCATTCATGAGCCAAATTGTGAAATAAGATTTTTTTAATGAGAGCAAAAATGCATGTTGTTGTTGTTGTTGTTAAGTGCCGTCGAGTCATTTCCGACTCATAGCGACCCCATGCACAGCAGAACGAAACACTGCCCGATCCCGTGCCAGCCCCACAATCCCTGCTGTACTTGAGCCCATCATTGCAGCCACCATGTCAATCCATCTCGTTGAAGGCCTCCCCCTCTTTCGTTGACCCTCCACCCTACCAAGCATGACATCCTTCTCCAGGGAATGGTCCCTTCTTACAACATGACCAAAATAGGTGAGACCAAGTCTGGCCATTCTTGCTTCCAAGGAGCATTCTGGCTGCACTTCCTCCAGGACAGATCTGTTAGTTCTTTTAGCAGTCCACAGTACTTTCAGCATTCTTCACCAGCACCACAACTCAAAAGCATCAACTCTTCTTCGGTCTTCCTTATTCATTGTCCAGCTCTCACATGCATATGAGGCGATTGGAAATATCATGGCTTGTGTCAGGCGCACCTTAGTCCTCAAGGAGATATCCTTGCTCCTCAGCACTTGATACAGTCCCTTCGCAGTTGACTTTCCCAAAAATGCATAGCAATGATAAAGGATGGGAGGCACTATCACCTGATGTTATGAAATCTAAGAAGCTGGAGGTTTTGAAGGAGCAAAGGACGATGTGATTTTTTGAAGAGTAATAGGGAAGAAGGATGTTGATGCCCATTCCTAAGCTCTGAGGAATGTGGAGAGTGAAAGCAATACATAACAACTAGAAAGGGCTGGGACATGGAGCCATGAAGTGACATACATATTCTTATTCATTCATAAAGGTAAAATGAACATTTATAGGAGAGGCAGAGGAATAGGGAATTTCAGAGGGTACCAGAAAAGTCAGGGGCTCAAACTCAATTTACAACTATGGATAAGACACTGTTTTTTTTTTTTTTTTTTTATCTCAGAGCTTATATTTTAGTTTTAAATGGTGATAACTGATTAAGAGTCTCTGAGTAATGCAATAGGTTAAGTGTTCAACTTCAACCTGAAGTTTAGTGGTTCTAATCCACACAGAGGCAACTGAGAAGACAGGGCTGTCAGTCTTCCAAAAGGTCACAGACTTTGAATACCCTATACAGCAGTCTATTCTGCACATGTGAGGTTGCCACCAGTCAGATCAACTTGAAGACAACTGTCAACAATAACATTATGATAACGGATGTGATTGGGACATACATTGTAGGACCATCTGACCAACTTATCAAATTAAGTGATAAGTGATAAGTTTACTAAAGGGCAGTGATATCCCCCAGTATTAATTAGTAACAGATTTTGCAAATGATTTTGGATAGATAAATCTTCTTACAGCCAATATTCTCCTTTTCTCATTTCTAGTATTGTTTATAGGGGAGCTCTGGTGGTATAACGCCTAAGGCATTTGACTGCTAACCAGAAGGCTGGTGATTCAAACCTACCAATTATTCCTCAGAAGGAAGGTTGAACAATGTACTTCCATAGTGATACCATCTCAGAAACCCAAGCAGGGGTCAGGTCCGACTTTATGGCAGTGAGTTTGGTTTTTGGTTTTGGTGGAACAGTGTTTAAAACACTTGGCTGCTAACCCAAAGTATTAGCAGTTAAACCCACAAGCTCTTCCACAGGAGAAAGATGTGGCAATCTATTTCCAGTGCAGCCACTCCTGAAAAGGAAGGTTGGGCAATCTACTTCCGTAGGGATACTGCCTCGGAAACCCAAGAAGGGGTCGCTATGAGTCAGATCTGACGTGACAGCACATAGCAACAACAACAACAACAACAAGAACCAGGCATTTGAATGCTAACGAGAAGGCTGGCAGTTCAAACCCACCACCCAGTCCTTGGAAGGAAGATTGGACAATCTACTTCTGTAGAAATACTGCCTAAGAAACCCAAAGAGGGGTCAATATGAGTTGAATCAACTTGATGGCAGTGAGTTTGGTTTGCTGTTTTTTTTAGACCCTTAGAAAATCCATGGGGCAGTTCTGCTTTGTCCTATAGGGTTACTATGGGTCTCTTTTAACTCAATGGCAGTGGGTTTAATATTATTTATGTCTTCTCTATTATATTTCTGTGACCAGTCATGTGAGATTTTTACTTTGATATATATTTTAGTCTTTATAAAGATTCATCATTTAACTTCTTCAATCCTTTCCCATGTAGCTATGATTTATATTCATAGTTTTTCTTTTATATTATTATTATTAAATCCTCCAACTGGACCAATAAGCAACATTGTGATAAATGGATAAAAGATTGAAGTTGTCAGGGAATTTGTTTTACTTGTATCCACAGTAAATACCTAAGGAAGTAGCAGTCAGGAAATAAGATGTTATATTGCTCTGGGCAAATATGCTGCAAAAGATCTCTTTAAAGAGTTAAATATGTTACTTTGAAGACTAAAGTGCACCTAACCCAATCTATGGTATTTTCAATCTCTTCATATGCATGTAAAAACAGGAAAATGAATATGGGAGATCAAAGAAGAGTGGATGCCTTTGAATTTTGGTGTTGGTGAAGGATACTGAAAATACATTGAATGCCAGATGAAGGAACAAATCTGTCCTGGAGGAAGTGCAGCCAGAAAGTCCCTTAGAAGTGAGAATGGCCAGACTTCATCTCACCTACTTTGATCATGTTGTCAGAAGGGACCAGTCCTTGGGGGAAGGATATTCCAAACCAAAAACCAAACTCATTGTCATCGCGTCAGTTCTGACTCATAGCAACCCCTCCTTCAAACCCACCAGCCTTCTGGTTAGTAGTCAAATCCCTTAGGTACCACACCACAGAGCTCCTGGAGAAAAATATCATGCTTGGTGAAGTAGAGGGTTAGAGAAAAAGGGAAAGACATTAAACAAAATTGATTGACACAGTGATTGCAATGGTGGGCTCAAGTATAGCAAAAATTGTGAGGATGGAACAGGACTGGGCAGCGTTTCGTTCTGTTGTACATGGGGTAGTTATGAGTCAGGCCAACTCTATGGCATCTAAAACAACAAAATATTACAAGCCAACTTTTCTTAGGAAAACTTGAAATGCCTATTTGTCATGAGGAGCCTTTAATATCAAACCTGCAAAATGTTATCTAACAATGGCAAAGTGGTTAAAGCACTCAACTGCTAAGTGAATGATGGACAGATTTAACCCAGCAACTGCTCAGCAGGAGAAAGATGGGCTGTCTGCTTCCCTAAAGATTTACTGCCTGGACATCCAATGAAGCAGTTCTCCTCTGTCTTATGTGGTCACAATGCTTTGGAATTGAATCGGGGGCAGTGGGTTTGGTTTTTTCTGTTTCGTGTATTTACCTGGATAAAGAGTCTGCCAGTACAGTATTTCCATTTCATGGAGGAATCAGCCAGGGCTCTTTGCTGTGGGCCAAAACCTGGAATCCAAGTCTAAAGTCAGTTTTATTTTTCCTTAAATAAATTTTGAAATACTTTTCAGTTAAGCCATTTTAGTTAGAGAAGAACATAAATAAATGTAACTGACTCCAGATGTTTTTGGCACCCACTGAGAAACAACAGAAAAGATATGTTTTCTTAAAAACTGAAAAAAAAAAAGAAAAAATCTGAAAGCAATGACCAACATGTGCCCCGACTCCATATAAACCTTGTGTCTTCATTTAAATTTGTGCTTGCTTTTTAAATTATTCTAAGACTACAAGAAGTACAACTTTCCCAGCACATTTATGGTAACTCATAATCCTTGGATACTTCAGGTAACTTTCCTTTAGTCATAGAGTTTGAAATATAATGCACAATTTAGTCAATGATACTTGAATTAGAGCAGCACAACATTATAGCTTCATAAAATTGGAACATCCTAAAGCCATCTTTGCCTAATAAATCTAGTAAAGATTACCCCCATCCTTCCAACTTTTTATATGTTTTAGCTCATATAACCAGGGCTGTGTGTTTACTCCACCTTGGAGAAAGGTACCCAGCAGGTTAGAAAGATAAAATTTTTCCTGTTTATTCAACAATGTCTCTCTGTAGGGTGTACAGTGGCAATCAGACTGACAGGTCTTGTATAGTGCATAAATATTTCATTTTCCAAATCCATCAAACACATTTGGCAAAATGGAAAAAGTGAGATGGATAACCAGCAGATTTTGGACTCACCTTGTCTGGTTCTGGACGTAACTGAGATAGCCAGCCTGCCTATTAAAAAAATATATAATAGCTGTTCATGTTGAGAAATGAGAAGAAACTAGAAGTGAAACTAAAGAAATTCTGACTGTCCAGGTCTCCCCTGGCATCTTAATTTAGTGCCAGCAGTGTTGAAGGCCTTATTACTCTGCTTCCAAACTAAGTTTCTGAATATGCCTCAGCATTTATTTGCAGGATATATAGAGATGGAATCTCCTACATTTCAACAGTTTAAGGGTACAGCATTGTCAGGAATTTCAATCTGCTTGGAACAGCAACTTTTATCTCCGAAGGGGAATTCCAGAAGAATCACCAACAGAAACACCAGGTTCTTGGATCCCCATAACACTAACCTAAGGAGATCTGGTGGTATAGTGGGTAAGGCGTATGATTGCTAACCAAAATGTCGGTGAACCCACCAGCTGCTCTGAGGGAGGAAGATGAGGCAATCTACTTCTGTAAAGATTTACATCCTTCAAAACCCAATGATGGTTGCTATGAGCTGGAATGTATTCAATGACAGTTGAACTGATTTGGGATTTTTAACACCAACCTAGATTCATAAACGAATTATTTTCAGGTCCGATTTTCAGACAGCTTTGGTCCCCCCAGGGGAAAGTTGTTGTTGTTGTTGTTGTTGTTAAGTGCCGTCGAGTCGTTTCCGACTCATAGTGACCCCATGCACAGCAGAACGAAACACTGCCCGATC
>NW_006921956.1:2870612-2884353 GCF_000298275.1 Orycteropus afer afer
CTCAAAACTCACGTCTACATGTCACCACAGTAGGACAAACCGACAGACAAGTTTGTCCTGCTGTTGGAGACCTCTCTTATCCCCCCCACCTGGGTCCCTATGGCTGACTGTTCCTCTGTCTGGCTTCCTCTCTTTTAATCCCCCAGGGGAAAGAGAAAATAAAATGTACGTTGTAGAATTAGGTCCATTTCAGCATTGGATTTGGAGTCAGATGACCTCAGTATTTTCTCCTTCCTTTTTTTTAGGGCAGACTCATCACCTTCTAAGCTCAACTTCCACAGCTGTAAAATGTAAAAACTAATTATTTTACTTCCTTTATGGGATTGTACATATGATACTGTAGCTGAGGTAAAAAATTGTAAGAACCTCATGAGTGAAGAGCATTTTTTCAGAGTAAATAACATTTGTTAGGTAATAAATATTAAGAAAACTACTAACTCTGTCAATACTGATATAAGGAGCTTTAATGGCATAGTTGTCAAAGCATTTGACTGCAAACCTGCCAGCAGCTCCTTAAGAGAAATATGAAGTGGTCCGCTTCATTGATATCCTTGGAAGTTCTATGAGGCAGTCCTACTCTGTCCTATATGGTAGCTAGGAATAAAAATTGACTGGATGGCAGAGGAATTTTGAAGTGGTATAGTGATACAACAAGTACAAATACTATCCTTTCCATGAACTATCTGTGTGAAGCTATGTGAACCTAGGAGAGGCATAATCTCTATGAGTCTCAATTTACGTATCTGGAGAATGTGGATAACATTATTTACCTCTATAGGGCCAATTGTTGCATTGAATAAATAAGATAATGCTCAGAGAAAGGGGCTAGGAGTTGGTAGAAAACTTCAACTTAGATCTCTTGCCTTAGTTTAAGAGCATATTTATCAGTTAGTATTGGTTTCAACTGCTTGAGGCTTTGCTAGAGGGGCAGTTATCTTTCTTCACATAGCAAGGAGTCCAAAGGTAGGCACTCCAAAGTTATGAAGGTGCATCATGATGCCACTGGGGTAGCAGGTATGTTCTATCTTCCCATCATCCCCTGTTAGCATGTGGCTTTTCTCCTAGTTACAGGATGATTGTTTCATTTTCAGGCATTGCAATCACATCTCAGGTGGGAAGAAGGTAAAAAACAAATGGCAAAAAGCCACTGCCAACTGAAATTATTCCTTTCCTTCAAAACAACAGTTACTTTATTGGACACCCATAAGGGTTGCTCTTGCTTATATCTCAGTGGCTATAACTTGACCACTTCACCTCTGGAGTCTGAATCTGTGGAGTCTTAAAAGGACACCATGGTGCACAGAATAAAGTTGAGATTCTTTCACAGAGGACTTAGGGGAGATTGAACACTAAGTAAACTGTCATCAGATTTGGCCACATGCTCAAAAGATAGGGAAATGCCTAACTTTAAAATATATTGAATTTTTAAGTTTTGTGTATGCCAGCCTCTCTAAGTAAGTGGTAAACTCCCTGAACACATGCTCTAGCTTTGTTATTTCTATTGAAAGTACAACAGCACATTACACAGAAACAAAACAAGCATATTTTTTTTTAACAGTCTGGGTTGAAACAATAGGATATCTATAAATTAAATCATTGGTGTATTATCCAACTTCAAAATTATTTCTTTTACTTTCTATCTCCTCCACTCCATGAAAATCCTCCATATGTATCTAAACTGTACTCAGGAGTGTCACTGAAAGAAGAGGTCTAGTTCTCCATACTTTATTAGGCACTTCTATATGGAAAGGTTTTGTGACTGAATAATTCTCCAAACAGGAAGTGGTATTTCAGTGGCACTTCTGAGAAACTATAGCCTTTATATGCACCAAAGTGTTTCTTTACAGCTCCCCAAAGTATAATTATTGTGGATTTATTCTCAGACTTTATGAATGTCTAAGAGAACATAGCCCTATTAAACTTCTTTCCTTCCCTCAGAACTTTAGCCCAATGGGCCAGAAAAATACCTGACCAAGAGCATTATTTATAAGGAATGCCCTTGCTTCCACACTATTCCTGTGACTTCTGATATTTATATGATGTACAATAGAGAAGATAGTAAAGATGTTTGTAATGGGTCCACCAGTTGTTAAGATCCTAGGAAACAGAAAGATATCAAAGTAAGGTACATTAATTGGGCTGTTTATAAAATGATGTGTTTAAGCAGTAATGTGAATTGTGTATATTGGACGTGCTCACATAATTTGCTGTGTAATGAATAATATAACATTTCCTACCTTGATCAAATGACATCCATCCAAACTCAGTTTTTGTTTGTTTGTTTGGTTGGTTGGTTATTTTCTGAGGTGGGGAGAGTCGCAGTCTAAAGTGTCTCTTCTATTAAAAATTTGGGAAACTAATCCATCTGATGATTTTACATTTTTAATAATTCTTTTGCTAAGAAAGTTTACATGTAGGAAAATAATTAGATCTAATATTTTCAGCATGCTGTTTTTTGGAAGAAGCCAAGGACAGCCTCCAACAGTTATCACTCATGTGTATACATATCAGACAGAGGAAAGACTGTAATTCAAGCTTGATGATTTTATCTCAACTTTAACACAATTCTTTTAAATTGTTGCTGTTGTTGTAAGGTTCCATCAAGTCGGCTCTGACTCTTAGCAACTTTATGTACAACAGAAGGAAATTCTACCTGGTCATGCACCATCCTCACAATCCTTGCTATACCTGAGCCCATCATTGCAGCCACCATCTCGTTGAGGGTCCACTCCTGTTTTGCTGAACCTCTAACAAGCATGATATTCTTCTTCACTGAGCAGTCCCTTCTAACAACATGACCACAGTAGGTGAAATGAAGTCTGGCCATTCTCGCTTTCAAGGAGCATTCTGGCTGCACTTTGTCCTGTATAAATTTGATAGTTCTTCTGGTATTCCATGATACTTTCAGTATTCTTCCCCAACACCACAACTCAAAAAGCATCAACTCTTTTTTGATCTTCCTTATTCCTTCTCCAGCTTTCACATGCTTATGTTGCTGATGTTGTTGTGTGCTGTTGAGTCGGGCCCAACTCATAGCAACCCCTCCTTAGGTTTCCAAGGCCGTATCACTATGGAAGTAGATTGTCCAACCTTCCTTCCTCCTAGTGACTGGTGGGTTTGAACTGCCCGCCTTCTGGTTAGCAGTCAAGTGCCTTGTAAGGCTATTGAAAATACCATGCCTTGGGTTAAGTGCACCTTAGTCTTCAAAGAGAGAAGACTATAGTCTTTAATCTTTGTTGGTAAGCACTTCAAGTTATCTTCACTTTCAGCAAGCAAGGTTGTGTTGTCTGCATATTGTGGGCTGTTAAGGAGTCTTCCTCCAACCCTGATGCTGTGTTCTTCTTCATATAGTCCAGGTTCTCAGAATAATTTTTCAGCACAAAGATTGAATAAGTATGGTGAAAGGCTACAACCCTGACATGCTCCCTTCCTGATTTCAAACCATGCGATCTATCCTGACCTAGTACCACCTCAGGTTTCAGACTTAGTTAGCACTGATTTTTTACCTCAGTGAAACCTATTCAAGCAGCATATATTACATCAGTTTATTATAACCCTAGTCTAATTTAGCAGTTCACAGAATTACATGACTGAAGGAAAGAAACTTATAAAATATCGTGTTTAATCCCAAATCAGAAGTTACTTTGCAGACATGGTGAAGAATATTAAATATATCATAGACTGTCAGAAGAATGAACACATCTTTCTTGGAAGACGTACAGCCAAAATTCTCCTTAGAAGTGAGAATGGCAACTTTCTCACATGCTTTGGACATGTTATTGGGAGGGACCAGCCCTGGAGAAGGACATCATGATTGTTAAAGTTAAGCATCAAGAGAAAAGAGAAAAACTTTTAATGAGATGAATGGACACAGTGACTACAACAATAGGCCCAAACATAGCAATAATTTTGAGGATGACACAAGACTGGGTTGTATTTCATTCTGTTGTACACAGGGTCAGTGAGTAGAAACCGACTTGACAACACCTACCAAAAACAGCAAATGATCCCTCAAAACAATATGTAACATTTTTTTTCCTCAGTAATTAAACACTGCAGTCCCATGCAAGTTTTATGTGATCATAATATATTCATGCAGATTCCAAAACCATTCATGTGTAACGTGGTACCAAAATTTAAATCTCTGTGACATCAGATTTGAATTACATTCATAAATACCCTAAACCATTCTCTCAAACTCTGAATTATTTCTTTCTTGAATAACTGATAATCTCCACACAGGGCTCCATATAGATAGATAGATAGATAGATATGTATGTATATATATGCATACATATGTATGTATATATTTGTGTGTGTGTGTGTGTGTGTGTGTGTGTGTATATATATATATATATATATATATATATATATATATATACCCACTGCCATCTAATTGGATCTGACTCATAGTGACTCCTTGGGTTTCGGAGGCAGTATCACTATAGAAATAGATTGCCAACTGTCCTTCCAAGGAGTGGCTGGTGGGTTTGACCCACCAGCCTTCTGGTTAGCAGTCAAATGCCCTAGGCATTATGCCACCAGAGTACCTATATATATATATGTATTTTTTTTTTTCTTATTCTTTTCTGACCTGTTCCCTATGTAAATAAAAGGTGATCTTTTGAAAACATTTATGTAAAAACAATGTTCCTTCCCTGCTTACAAATCTCTAACCCAACATAATTATGTTTTGGGTAGAAAGTGACAAGCTGATTCCAAAGTTAATACAGAATATTAAAATAAATTTCAAAACAAAGAAGATCAAACTTGGATAACTAACAGATTAGGGCTCAAGACTTACTACAGTGGTATAGAGGTCTGGGCAGTATAAGTTAACAAGCAGACGTATGCAAAAAAAAAAAAAAAAAAAAAAAATCCAGATTTGGATAAATTCTCTTTCACAGTCATTTGATTTTCTGACATTTTTCAAGTCATTTCTTTCCTCCACCTCTGTGGGCTTATTTGCAATATTCACCTACTCTCCGAATGCCAACCAGAAAGGTTTGAACCACCAGCCACTCCTTAGAAGGAAGACTGGACAACCTGCTCCAGACGAGACACCACCTCGGAAAGCCACGGAGGGATCACTATGAGTCGGATCCCACTAGATGGCAATGAGCTTGGTTTTAGTCTTCTTTCTTTGGTGTTTCATGATCTCGTAACGTGTCTTGTTGTTGCTGTTGTTATGTGCCGTCGAGTCGGACCCGACTCATAGCGACCCCTCTTTAGGTTTCCAAGGCAGTATCACTGCGGAAGTAGATTGCCCAATCTTCCTTCTGAGAAGTGGCTAGGTGTGGCTTACTTTATATTTACGTGTTCATAACAGCAGATTTTCCCAGTGCAATTTGTCGTCTGATTTCTCTGGTTTTAGTTTGTTGGTGGTTTGCTAGTAGGTGAGGGATATGGAAATAAGGAGACCTTTGCGATTTCTCTTACATGTTACGAGCCTCACAATGAGAATAAATTTGTAATTTGGGATCTGTCTAGTAGAGGTACAAGATTTCATATGACCTCCTCCATTTACTAATAGAGCAGAAGTTACTACCGGATACTGTCTTTTTCATTATGTCTGTGTACTCATGACTGAAACGTAGCCTACATGAAAACTGGTTCATTACGGGTATCTTTATGCTTGTTTTGTTTTTGTTTATTCCAACATTTTGTACATTGCACTTTGCAATTTTTTCACAGTACTCTTTCCATTGTACCTGAGAAATAGATATCTTCCTGAGCTTTATTCTATTTGCAACAAAAACGGTACTTTTTTTTTTTTTTTCCTTCTGATTTTCATGTAACAGCTCTTTACTAGCTATACCTTAACTCTGCAGTGAAATGGAAAATTCCAGTTAGGTTAGAGGATATAATTCCCTTAGTAGGTTGAATTTCATAATCTATTGGTAAGTGTTCAGATCAGAAATGCATTGTACATAGCATCAACATTGTAAGAAGTAATGCAATTACCAGATTATATTGCACAACCTTATTTAAAACATTATGTTGTATAAATACTGAGTGTTTAGAGTAACACAAAAGGAAGAATAATTCTGATTTAACCACTAAGTAGGATTACTTAATTCAAGAAACGTTTATTGAACACCTACTCTGTTCCTGGTAGTATACTAAGCTATAGTGATTGAATAAAAAGAGTTTTGCCATTACAGGGCTTATATTATATTTACATAACAAATATATTGTACATTTAATATTGCACCCATGATAAAGAACTTTAAAAAATAGAGTGCTAACAATTTAAGGAAAAAAATCTGTCTTTTTAAGATAAAGATGCTGTTATTTTATTCCTACAAATTATATTTTCAAATTTTCTGACTTCTTCCTTTTAGAGGAATCAGAAGCACAACTACTATGCTGATGAAGCTCATGCCAAGCACAGATGGGCAGGTTTGCATAAGCAAAAATAATTTTAGATTTCAACCTTTTTGTCTTTATCATGCTTGTTTTATTCATAGTTAAAACAGCCTTCCCAATTATTCTAAACTATTTTGCAAAAACTTTTATTAGTTCTGATGAACAACTGTAATCATGATTTACATTGTTATGATAAATAAAAATACAATAAAATAACACACACCAACACATCAAAGAGTAGTACCCTTGTACATCTTACTTATGTGGTTCACTAAATCATCTCCAGATATCATCACTTTTTCAAGTGTTAATATGTTCTGAATTTTGAAAGAGAAGTAAAGATTTTCTACTGCTGACATTAACTGAAAGAAACAATACTTACCCAATGAATATAATTATTATATTGAATTGAGTGGCAATCAAAATCAGATAGAATCCCAGAATCTGTAGCATAGTAGAAATACTTTGTACATGTTATGGACTGGTCTAGACCCCCTTGTCAATGCTTTAATATTGTTTGTTGCCGTCGAGTAGGCTCTTACGTGCATTAGAAGGAACACTGCCCGGTCCTGGGCCATCCTAACAATCCTCACTGTACTTGAGCCCATTGTTACAGCCACTGTGTCAATCTGGCTCATTGAGGAGCTTCTCCTTTTTTGCTGACCCCTTACTTTACCATGTAGGAATCCATCTCCAGGGAACGGTCCCTTCTGATGACATGACCAAAGAAGGTGAGATGAAGCCTGACTATTCTCACTTCCAAGGAGCATTCTGGGTACACTTCTTCCAGGACAGATTTGTTCTTTCTTCTGGCAGTCTACAGTATTTTCAGTATTCTTCAATGACACCATAATTCAAAGACATCAATTCTTCTTCAGTCTTCCTTATTCATTGTCCAGATTTTACATGCCAATGAGGTGATTGAAAATACCTTGAATTGGGTTAAGCATGCTTTAGTTTTCAAAGTGACATCTTTGTTTCTTTACACATTTAAAGAGATATTTTGTAGTACATCTGCCCAATGCCATATGACCTCTGATTTCTTAACTGCTGCTTCACTTGCTGTTGATTGTTAATACGAGTAAATGAAATTCCTGAAAATCCTTGACAGCTTCAATCTTTTCTCCATTTATTGGATGTTGCTTATCAGTTCAATTGTTAGGATTTTTGTTTTCTTTATATTGAGTTGTAGTTCATACCGAAGACTGTAGTTTTTGATCTTCATCAGGAAGTGTTTCAAGTTGTGTTCACTTTCAGCAAGGAAGGTTGTGTCATCTGCATATCACAGGTTGTTAATGAGTCTTCCTTCAGTCCCGATGCCACAATCTTCTTCATATAGTCCAGCTTCTCAGAATATTTGATCAACATAGAGATTGAGTAAGTGTAGTGAAAGGATACCACCCTGATACATACCTTTCCTGCTTCTAAAAGGTACCATATACCCTTGTTTTGTTTGAATGGCAGACTCTTGATCTTTGTACAGGTTTCTCAAAAGCACAATTAAGTATTCTGGAATTGTCATTCTTTAAAAAGTTATCCATAATTTTTTATGATCCATGCAAATACTTTTGAATAATCAATAAAATGTAAGTAATCATCCACTATGCATGTGTTAGTTCATTATACTGTGGTGGTTTTCACATTTCTGTGAGACTGGTGGCTATGGCAACAGTATTTCAAATACTAGCAGGGTCATCCATGGTGGAGAGGATTCAGTGGAGCTTCCAGACTAAGACTGACTGGGAAGAAAGACAAAACCATCCGCTTCTAAAAAGAATTGGCCAGTGAAAACCTTGTGAATAGCAGTGAAAGACTATCTGATATGTTAGTTCAATATAACCTGTTGTAATTGTTTATTTTCTTTTCTCCTTCATTCCTTCCATTTTTCTTCTTTCCTTCCCTTCCTCCTTTCTCTCTAACTGTAGACAGATAACACTGGCTGCCAGTGGTTGGTATTTATTAGCTCTTCCCTCCAACTTTAATACAGAAGAATGTGACCAAATTTTGCCCCAAATGAAAACTTTTATTGGTAAGCAATGAAAACATCATGGAAGTATTCTGTAAGATTGAGTCATCATTACTGTTGTTGTTGACAGTTTGTTGAGTTGATTACAGCTCATGGTTAGTCCATATGTTCAGGTAGAAATGCTCAGTAGGGTTTTTCAGGCTGGGATCTTATAGAAGCAGATCTCCAGGCCCATCTTCTGAGGAGCACTTGGGTGGATTTGAACCATCAATTTTCTGTTAGTAGTTGAACTCTAAAGAGTTTGTGCCACACAGAGACTCCTAAGTCATCACTGAGACAATATTATTTTACTTGTTCCATATATCTTTTTAATTATTTACATATGTACTTTTACTGTTTCTTTCTTTCTTTCTTTTTTATTGCAATTTGGGTGAAAGTTTACAGAGCAAACTCATTTCCCAGACAGTAAGTTCACATACACTTTGTCTCATGACATTGACTGAAATTTCCTACAATGCAACAGCTCCCCTCCCACTTCCTCCCCATAGTTTCCTCTTGTCTATGTTGTTCCCTTCCATGTACTCCTGCCTCCTGAGCTGTCTTGCTGTGCATACCCATGATTCTCCCTTCTATTCTCCTATGATTAATCTCTCCAAGGAGTGTATCTACCTACTGTAAATGTTCAGCTCATATGCCTGTCTTTTGTTTGGGTAGAAGTCACAGGAGTGGGTGCAATTCTAGACCTGAAGGACAGCTAGGGGCCATAATCTTAATGGTTCCATGAGGCTCTATCAGACCAGAAAAGTCTGCTCCTTTTTTTTTTAATGTTTTTGAGTTTTGTTCCACACTGTTCTCCCACTCTATCCAGGATGCCCTCCATAGATTCACCTCCAAGTGCTTGATGTTGGTAGTCAGGCACCATTTACTTCTGGTCTCAGTCATATAGGTTAAAGTTCTCATGGTGTACCAGTTGCTTGGACTAATTGTTTCCATGTATCTTTGGTTTTCTTCATTCTTCTTTGCTCTGGACAAGGAGAGACCCACCGTTATATCTAGATGGCCGCTTGCAAGTTTTTAGTATTCCAGTTGCTACTCACCAAAGTAGGATGTGTAGCAAGGTTTTTGTGTAGTATGTTATGCCAATTGAGCTTGATGCCCACTGCAACTATGATCCCAAGCCCACAGGTCCAACTACTCACTCCCTCTGGGTAGGTAGCTGTGACCAACAAGTGACTACAACCTTGTCCCCTGTCAGCTCTACTATATACCTGGGAATTCTTATAGAACATACAAATACATTTGTAGAAACATTGTCTTCCAAGCCTATATATGGCCTTGGGCAAACTCCCCCCTACATAGACATGCCTAATAGTTCAGCCTGACCACCCATCTAACCACCCATATATCACTGTTAGTCTTCACTGACAACATAGTACTATATGTACAAAAGGATTAATATTTGTTGTCTGTACCTCCCATGTACCTATCTATGTCTTCTTCCTCAGTGCCACCATGTTAATCTACACATTAATCAATCACATTTGGTACATTGCCCTTCTCTTCACCCAAATCTCTTCTACCTATTTAACAGGGTTCCCTCCCTTCCCCTCCACCCCTGGTAACCAACAAAGAAAATTTCCTTCCATATATAAAGTTCCACTTGACCTCTTACAATAATGGACTAATACTATATTTGTCCTTCCGTGATTGACTTATTTCACTCAGAATAATGACTTCCAAATTCATCCAGGTTATGTGCAATTTTGGAGATTCTACGGAGCTCTGGTGGCTAAGGCACTTGACTGCTAACCAGAAGGCCAGTGGTTCAAACCCACCAGCCACTCCCCGGAAGGAAGATGGGGCAATCTACTTCCGTAGTGATACTGCCTGGGAAACCCAAGAAGGGGTCTCTATGAGTCGGGTCCAACTCGACTGCACATAACAACAAACGGTATTCTTTAAGGTTGCAGAATATTCTATTGTTTGTATGTACCATAGTTTGGTTATCCATTCTTCTGTTGATGGGCACCTAGGTTGTTTCCATATTTTGTTGTAAATAGTGCTGCAGTGGACATGGGTGTGCATATATCTATTCTTATCTTGTCTCTCACTTATTTAGGATATATATACCTCGTAATGGATTGGCTGGGTCAAATGATATTTCTAATTCCAACTTTTTAAGGAATCACCAAACTTCTTTCCACAGTGTTTGTGTCATTTGAGAGTCCCAACATCAGTGTATGAGCATCCCAATCTCTCTGCATCCTCGCTTGTTGGAGATGTCAGTTTAAAGTGTGATTTTGGCTCTTTCTTCTTTTCTGATGTGTGCATTTATTGCTATAAATTGGCCTCTGATCACTGCTTTTACTGTGTACCAAAGATTTGAGTATGTTTTGTTTTCATTCTCATTTGATTCAAGGAATTTTTTAATTTCTTCTCTTATCCAGTCTTTCTTAAGGAGAGTGTTGTTCAGTTTCCATGTTTTTGATCTTTTTCCATTGATCTTCCTATTGTTAATTTCTAATTTGATAGCATTGTGATCTGAGAAGATGCTTTGCAGCATTTCAATGATTTTAAATTTATTAAGGCTTGCTTTATGGTCTAACATATGCTCTATCATGGAGAATGTTCCATGTGCACTGGAAGAGAATATATAATGTGCTCTTGTTGGGTGAAATGCTCTGTAGATGTCTATAAGGTCAAGTTGGTGAATTGTATTTCTTAGCTCTTCCGCATCTTGAGTTTCTTTCTGATTGTTCTATCTTTCATTGAAAGTGGTGTATTAAAGTCTCCTACTCTAACTGTGGAGTCATCTATTCGACTTTTCAACTCTTTAAAAGTCTGATTTATATATTTGTGGGTTCTTTCATTGGGTATGTAGATATGTATTATGGTTATATCTTCTTATTCAATTGATCTTTTTATTCTTATATAATGTCCTTTCTTGTTTCTTATGGTAGTTTTTGTCTTAAAGTCAATTTGATCAGAAATTAATATGGCCACTCCTGCACTTCTTTGGTTGCCATTTGCTTGATAGATCTTTTCTAAACTTTGATTTTTAGTCTGTTTTTGTCTTTATCTCCCAGGTGTGTCTCTTGTAGACAACATATTTATGGGTTATTCTTTTTTATTCAGTCTGCAAGTGGTACATTTAATGCATTGACATTCAGTGCAATTATCAACAACTCTGAATTCGTTGTTATCATTTTGTTACGTGTTTTTTTGTGGTGTTCCTGGTTTCTTTGTTCTATATATTTTTCTGTGCTGATCTCATTATGTTTATGAATTGAGTTATTATTTCCTTTGTTGCCATTGTTTTCATATTTGCTAAATATTTGTCCTTGTCCTCTTTTTTATTGCAATGTGAAGACTTATCATTTTTCTTTGAGGTGTGATTTATAATTTTCTCTCAGAGTTTAGAACAGTCCATTCTATCTTGCAACCCTCTTCCTCACCATTTAGAAGTTCTGTAACTGCACTATTTTTCCTCTCTTTTTGGTTTGCAGTTGTCCTCATTTGCCAATTGATGTCTCTGGTTCCCTGTTTACAATTGTGTCAGCTTGTTTTACTTTCGATACTTCCATAGCTGTGCTGGCTTCTGGGATATGTCATCTTGTGTATTAATGGTCAGTTGTTATTTGCTATTATTGGTTCTTTGTTCATAGGACTCCCCTTATTATCTCTTGTAAGGTTGGTTTTGTTTTAACAAATTCCTTTAATGCCTGCTTATCTGGAAATTTCCTAATTTCACCCTCATATGTGAGGGACATTTTTGCCAGGTATATAATTCTTGGTTGGAATTTTTTTTTTTCTTTCAGGGTTTTATGTACACCATCCCATTGCTTCTGCTTGCATGGTTTCTGGTGATAAATCAGAGATTATTTTTATTGGTTGTCCTTTGTAAGTAAGTTTTTCATTTTTCTCATACTTCTTTCAGGATTCTTTCTTTGTCTTTGGTTATGATGAATTTAATGATGATATGTCTTGGTGATTTTCTTTGGGGGTGTATCCTGTTTGGGGTTCATTAGATTTCCTGAATGGATATATTATCCTCTTTAATCCTATCAGGGAAGTTTTCTTCTACTAAAACTTGTAAAATTTTCTCAGTGGGTTTCTTTTTTTCTTCCTGTTCTGGAATTGCAATTCCAAAACCAGAAACCCAAATCACTGCTGTCAAATTGGATCTGACTCATAACGAGCCCTCCTTGGATTTCCGAGGCCATATCACTATGGAAGTAGATTGCACCATCTTCCTTCTGAGGAGTAGCTGGTGGGTTTGAACCACCAGCTCTCTGGTTAGCAGTCAAAAGCCTTAGGCAGTACACCACCAGAGTTTCTGGCATTCCAATTACATGTAGGTTATTTCTTTTGATGGTATCTCACATGAACCTTAGGCTTTTTTCATTTTGTTTTGATCTTCTTTCTGATTTATCCTTTTTCAAAAAGTATTCAGGTATATGTCTTCAATCTCATTAATTCTGTCTTCCATTGATTAAGTGCTACCCTTTGGCCCTTTTAATGTGTTATCTATTTCTGAAAATTTGGTATTAATCTTCAGGATTTCTATCTGTAAATTTTATGTCATTTCTAATTTTTCATTTATTTTGTCATTTTCATGTATTTTCTTCTGAAATTGTTCTAGGGTTTTGTCTGTGTTTTCCTTAATTTTGTCAGTGTTTTCCTTGATCTGTCACTCAATCCTTTGAAGATACCCAGATATAATTCATTTGAATTCCTTATCAGGGAGTTCCAATGTTGCTTCTTCCTCAGGAATGTGTTCTGGATCTGTACCCTGATCCCTTGTTTCTCCTGTTTTATCTTGCTTCTTTGTGTGGACTGTGATGGTCTGTTGTGTCTGAGACATTATGACTTTTTTGTATTTAAATCTCTGTTAACTATTTATGGATATCAGCTAAGGGTGAGTCAGGCTCTTCTTGGTGGTCATATATCATTGGCCACTTGGTGGAGAAGGAAGTGGTGGTTCTCACTCAGGAAGTGGACCTGCAGGAAGTGCAGTGGTAGTTGCATAGTATGGGCACTCTTGCTCTCTCCCATTCAGTTAGACAGAAACATCAATAGAAAAGCCATCAAAAAAGTAAAAGGAAGTGGACAAAAAACATACCACATAAGCACACAGGAAAAATTACCAAAAAAGAAAAAAAAAAAAAAGCCCATGATATATAGGTAGAGGGTAGAAGGTAATAAGAGACAAAAGGTAGAGTAGGAGAATAATGAAGAAAAAAATGGGAAAAATTCAAAAAGGAAAAGAAGGAATGTATTTAACCATGAGAAAGAAAAAATGGGAACAGCATCAGGAAAGAGAGAAAAAGCAGAAAAATAGAACATGGGAAAAGAAGAATAAAGAATAACAATAAACAGGAAAAGGACAAAATAACAAAATAATAA
>NW_006921956.1:2886144-2886777 GCF_000298275.1 Orycteropus afer afer
ATTGTATTTCAGGACAGATCTTGAAACATCCTATGTGTTGATGAATGCCACGCCATTCCTTTTCAAACTGTCATTCCTGGCATAGTAGATCATATGGTTGTCTGATTCAAAATGGCCCAAACAAGTCCATTTCAGCTCACTAATGGCGAGGATATCAGTCTTTATGCGTTCCATTTCCTTTTTGACAACTTCCAATTTTCCTAGATTCATCCTTTGTACATTCCATGTTTTGATGATTAATGGATGTCTGTGGCAGTTTCTCTTCAATTTGAGTGGTGCCACATCAGCTAATGAAGGTCTTGAAAGCTTTCTCTTTTCCATATGAGTAAGGCTGCGTTTACTCAGATGTTGCAGCTCTTTCCCCGTCCTATTTTGAGGGCCTTTTAGCCTAAACGGACTATTCCTAAAGGTGCATGTTAATGTACCAAACAGTGTTTCTTTGTTATTTGTAAGGTTTTCCCTGGCCAATTCTTTCAGAAGTGGAGGGCCTCTTCCTTCTTCCTAGTCTGTCTTAGTCTATAAGCTGGGCTGTTACCTATGTACCAGGTGCATCTCTCTGGGTTTTAAACACCAGAGGCTCAGCCTCAAAACTCACGTATACATGTCACCACAGTAGGACAAACCGACAGACAA
>NW_006921956.1:2886877-2892452 GCF_000298275.1 Orycteropus afer afer
AGGGGCAGGGCATCCAGGCTCCGTTGGAGCACACAGACTGAAATGGAATTCCTGTCAGCTTAGAAGGGGTGTGGGAGTGAAGGATAGCCACACCTCCATTCACCAAGAGGGTGTGGGGCCTTAGAGTAACAAGGGGAATATCACACCTTTCTAGTTGTTCATGTCCTGAATGCCCTTGTGGTTCCCAGAAAGTGGACTTTATTCTTAAGTCCCTGGAATCTGGGAGAATGCTGTCACTTTAAATATCCAGAATGGTCCAACCACTTGTAAACATTCAAAGCAGATGTGCCCTCTGGATAGCAAAAATTTCACAGCTCAGCCTTTTTCCCTCTTTGCTGCTTCCCCTTTTATTAACTAGCCACCAGTGTAGTCCTTCATGCAGCCCCTTGCTTGTAGGTCCTATTTTTAGGTTAATTCTTAGGTTCTAACACCAATTAGCAATATCTAAGGTGTTCGTTCTGTCAGGATCGCTGACAGACTGCAGCTTTGTATGTCTCCTTTTTCAGTGTTTCCATGCAGTTTCCTTTCCTAGTTGGAGTTTAGTCCACTTTTATATCCTTCCTTTCAAAGCTCAGGGCTCCAGGTTTATGTCCTGCATCTGTGATAATGGTTCCCCTTTTCTTTGTTGAAAAGGGTCTGTGTAGTTTTTCTGCCTATTCCACCATCTTCTGTTCTATTTTGCATGACAGTTTATTTTGAAATAAATTCAGTAATATTTCCAGAGAGAAGACTTAGTCAACTTTAGAGTCAAAACCAAAACCAAGTTAACTGCCATCGTTTCAATTCCAACTCATTGTGACCCTTTTTGGGTTTCTGAGGCTGTAAATCTTCATGGAAGTATATCACCTTGTCTTCCTTATGCTGAGTAGCTGGTGGGTTTGAACTGCTGACCTTCTGGCTAGCAGTAGTCTTAAGTCTTGACTGACTACATAGCTCATTAGTATCTCTTGTGCCCTGTCTTAAAGGATAAAGTATGAAGAGCTCAATATATTCTAATTTTCTGCATATGTAAAACTCTTCTAAATTATAGAAAAAATGGGTTTAAAACTCAAGTAACCTAAGCAAATAAATTAGAAAAATATAGAGATTTTTGAGTACATATGAATCACCAATTTTTTCATAGCAATGAGATATTTTTTAAAAAAATTATTTTTATTGGTGTTGTTATGTGCCATCAAGTCAGACCCAACTCATAGAGATCCCTCCTTGGGTTTCCAAGGCAGTATCACTAAGGAAGTAGATCATCCCATCTTCCTTTCAAGGAGTGGCTAGTGGGTTTGAACCACCAGCCTTCTGGTTAGCAGTCAAGTGCCTTATGCGCTATGCTACCAGAGCTCCCCAATTTTTATTAGCCATCATTATAAAAGTGCTGTGAATTCATTCTAGTGAGGGAAATCATAATAAGGAAATATACAAATGATCAAATCATAAATCAGACTTTTGAGAGTGAGTATATATGCCATAGACTAATGAGGAAACAGAGATCATTTGAGTTTTTAAAATGGAAGAACTCTAATGAATGGAATTGGTTAATCAGGTCATGGAAGAGCTAACAAGCCAACAGGGGAAGATGAAGTAACAGCAAGAGCCTACCACCATGCTTGACTCAAATAGAGTCAAAATGCTCATATGCAAGTTCAACTTGAAGCTGAAAATAATTAAAACAAGTCCATGAAAGCCAAAATATGATCTTGATAATATCCCTCCTGAATTTAGAGACCATCTGAAGAATAGATATGATGCATTGAACGCCAATAACAGAAAATCAGAAGAATTGTGGGATGACATCAAGAGTATCATCCACAAAGAAAGCAAGAGATCATTAAAAATATGAGAAGGAAAGATAAGACCAAAATGGATGTCAGTAAAGACTCTGAAACTTACCCTCAAGGGAAGAGTAGCTAAAGCAAATAGTAGAAATGACAAGGTAAAAGAGCTGAACAGAGATTCCAAAGAACAGCTCAAGCAGACAAAGTTAATTATTATAATGAAATGTGCAAAGACCTAGAGTTAGAAAACTAAAAGGGAAGAACATGCTAGGCATTTCTCAAGCTGAAAGAATTGAGGAAAAAATTCAAGCCTTGAGTTGCAATATTGAAAGTTTCTATAGGCAAAATATTGAAGGATGCAGGAAACATCAAAAGAGGTGAAAGGAATACACAGAGTCACTGTATGAAAAAGAACTGGTAGATTTTCTTCCATTTAAGGAGGTGGCATATGTCCAAGAACCAATGGTATTGAGGGAAGAGGTCAAAGCTGCGCTGAGGGAACTGGTGAGGAACAAGGCTCCAGAAATTGATGGAATACCCATTGAGATGTTTCAACAAACAGATGTCCCGCTGGAGGCACTCACTCAGCTATGCCAAGAGATATGGAAGAGAGCTACCTGGCCAACTGACTGGAAGCAATCCATATTTGTACTCATTCCAAAGAAAGGTGATCCCACAGAATGTGGAAATTATCAAATAATATTATTAATATCTCACGCAAGTAAAATTTTACTGAAGATAATTCAAAAACCATTGCAGCAGTATATTGACAAAATTTCTAGAGGTGCAGGCTGGATTCAGAAGATGTCATAGAATGAGGAATATCATTGCTGATGTCAGATGGATCTTGGCTCAAAGTTAAGAATACAAGAAAGATGTTTACTTGTGTTTTATTGACTATGCAAAAGCATTTTCTTGTGTGGATCATAACAAATTGTAGATAACATTGAGGAGAATGGGAATTCCAGAACACTTAATTGTACTCATGAGAACCTGGACATAGACCAAGAGGCTGTTGTTCAAACAGAAAAAGGGAACACTGCATGGTTTAAAATCATGAAGGGAGTATGTCAAGGTTATCTCCTTTCACCATACCTATTCAATCTATATGCTGAGCAAATAATCCAAGAACCTGGGCTATATGAAGAATGTGGCATCAGGATTGGAGGAAGAATCATTAACAACCTGCAATACGCTGACGACACAACTTTGCTTGCTGAAAGTGAGGATGACTGGAAGTACTTACTGATGAAGTTTGAAAGCTACAGTGTGCAATATGGATTACATCTCAATATAAAGAATACAAAAATCCTCACAACTGAACCTATAAGCAGCATTACAATAAATGGAGGAAAAACTGAAATTGTCAAAGACTTCACATTGCTTGATTCTACAATCAACAACAATGGAAGCAGCAATCAGGACATCAGACGATGTATAACACTGGGCAAATTGGCCCCAGATGACCGCTTTTAAGTACTGAAGAGCAAGGATATCTCCTTCAGGACTAAGGTACGCCTGACATAAGACATAGTATTTTCAGTCACGTCATATGCATGTGAGAGCTGGACAATGAATAAGACTAAAGAAGAAATGATGCATTTGAGCCGTGGTGTTGGTGAAGAATGCTGAAAGTACCATGGACTGCTAAAAGAACTAACAGGTCTGTCCTGGAGGAAGTGGATCCAGAATGCTCCTTGGAGGCATAAATGGCCAGACTTTATCTCACACGTTTTGATCAGGTTGTCAGAGGGAACCATTCCCTGGAGAAGGATGTCATGCTTGGTGAGGTGGAGGGTCGACAAAACAGAGGAAGGTCCTGAATGTGGTGGATTGACATGGTGGTGGCAGCAATGGGTTCAAGTGTAGCAAGAATCGTGGAGCTGGCTCAGGACTGGGTGGTGTTTCCTTTTGCTGTGCATAGGTTAGCTATGAGTCGGAAATGACTCTATGCCACTTAACAACAACCACAACAAAGTGTTAGCAGACCCACATGTCAAGGCCAGCCTTGTAAGTGGGAGTTGGAACATTGGAAGAGATGCAACCACTACCAGAGGAGTTATCTGACAAGAATAGGAATGGATGCCCTGGTTTCTCTAAACCTTCCCACCCTCCAATATCTAGTCAATCTCCTGTTTCTGCTTCCAACTGACACTTGGAAGTCAGTTGATAAAGGATTTAATGTTTTTGAGGACAAAGAACCTGAGGACCAGAAATGGTAATTCACTCTTATTTCATATTGCAATTTATGGTCTCTTTCATGACATATGTTCATGTTTTCTCCAAAAATAAAGACATAAACCTTTTAAAAATTAAGCTTCAAGAGGCAGGGATGTCCTTATTTTGAAAATTCTATTTTTGTCTTTTTCTTTTTCTTTCATGAAAAAAGTAGGAATTATATTAGAGCTTAAATTCTAAAACACTTGGTCTGTGGAAGCTGTGGTCAGCACTGGGAGCTTTAATTCCATTTTGAAGCTTGACATGAGTTTCAGGGGTTATTTGGGTTTTTTCTGACAATTAAACTAGCATTATTGCTATGCATAGACAAGTTCTAGGACAAATCTAGGAAGGGACATTTTTCATTCAGGAACAATATGGTGGAAGGTAGAGTATATTCACACAAAGAACTAGGGAACTCACCTGAGGGTGCCCTTTCTTAATTTAAATTAAGGTTGGGGTCTTGGCATTGTTTGGTAGCCACCTGTGACTAAGACTCTGGCTGTTTGGTCATGAGTCACAGCCTATCTGCTCCACCACCTAGCTAGGCAGTTAAGGCCCAAAACAGTCTTGTAAACCTTTTCTATCTTCAATAAATTATGTATGTATCACAGTCATATTCTTATCTTCATTTATATATGTATCCCAATCAAGGTCTTTCCCCTGCTTCTGCAGTCCTGCCTGCAACAGTGAAAAGCCATGTACCACCAATCATGATTTTGTGATAACTCCCTTTTTTCAATAATATACAGTTAGCCCCATGGCCAATCAGCAGACTCCGTTCAGCTTCCTGTACTGTGTACATACTGATGGTTTCCCTCATCCAGGATGATTGTCTTTGTTTTGTTTTGTGCTCTCTGAGACTTAATAAAAGGGTCTCTGTTGAACCTATTTGAATCTGAGGTCTCTTATCCCCTATGACAGAAGAAATATCAGTAGCAACAAACATCGATTTAGAAATTCTTTAATCTTTATTTTAATGAGAGCTGCTGCCAATTTAAAACTAGGCCCAAAAAACACAGATTCCAGATTTTTCTGAATGATAAGATGTTATATAACATGTTCAGACACTATCACCTCAAGTGACACTAACTGAGCAGATCTGATCTTTTTAAAAAATATTGTAAATCTCCTATAATTCCCTTCATGTTTCCACTACATTTCCCCTACCTAAAACTAGATTTAATTGGTGGAGAGTGATTCACGACTCTCTTAATTAAAGAAAGAAAAAAAGAAAAAAAGTCTTTCTGTTTACAATGATATGAAGTTTTCTAAATTGAAATTTGCATATGTTAATTAAGTATTGAAGGAAAACAATTGGTACTTATGCAATGCTTAGTTCTGTGGTGAGAACTTGGAACAACACTTAAATACAGAAGAGACATATTATCAAGGCTCTCAAATCACTATGTTGTTGTGGTTAAGTGCCGTCAAGTCATTTCCGACTCATAGCGACCCCATGCACAGCAGAACGAAACACTGCCTGATCCTGCGCCAGCCCCACAATCCCTGCTATACTCGAGCCTGTCATCGCAGCCACCATGTCAATCCATCTCGTTGAAGGCCTCCCCCTCTTTCGTTGACCCTCC
>NW_006921956.1:2896402-2898650 GCF_000298275.1 Orycteropus afer afer
AGCAATCCTAAGAAGCCTGTATTAATTAAACTCTGCTTCAATGACTCAAAGAAAAGATTCGCCATATCATAAAAAGAGGAATTTATAACTAAGGATACAATTATAATCCGTAGCTACTGCAAATCTTTTAGCTATTGGTTTATAGAATAAATTCAAATTCATCACACCAAAGTTTTAGAACAACTATAAAAACGACACAACTGGGGTTACTAAAGTTTTATATTAGAGGAAACTTTTACTACATTTCCATTTTCACTTCCAAAAATCTCACTATGTTTTGGACATTGAAAGAGTCCAGAAAAATACTTTGGGAATTTTCCACCCACTCTTAGGTAGCTATTAAATATATTTATTATTTTGTTTGACAATATGACACAATATATTGTACTTAATTAATTTACCTATTAAATTACGAATGTGCCAATATCCTTTGTGGTAGACTTTAATATTTGTTGTTTTAAATTGCTTAGGAGTTTTTATGCAAGAAATATAATGAACCATATCTAACCTTCCTATAAATGATACTACCAGATTGCTCTACAATCTTTTCTGCAACACATGAAATGCTTGAAACTTGTAGAAATGATTTTATTATCTATACTCCCAACACTTTACTCAATGGGTCCCAATTTTTGAGCATGTTTAAGATATTAAAGGAATCCAATTTCAAATAAAGAAAAAAAAAAATAAACATCATGGAAGCAGTCAAGAAAGCAAGAAATGAAACTTTGGTGGTCCCTTATAGTCCAATAAATATTTTCAATACTGAAGACCACACAGAGGATGAGAGCACTGAAATATTTTATTATATCATTATGATTCTTTATCAACAAAGTTTTTTCAGTTCTTGAAATGTCATTGCCACATAAGTGTGTGCATAGAACTCTTGTATCAAGAAATCACTGAAATTCCTATCAAGAGAAAAAATAAAACAATAAACCATGTGGCCTTATTAGGGAAGTGTGAAGCATACCAGGTGATATTATGAGAGGGGCTGACACAAAATGACTGTCTATAAAAATTTTTTGCAGTGTTTCAGAAGAAATTTATTATTTTTTAATGAAAATATCTATACTTAATTAGAACAACAAAAACCTTTTTTTCATAAGCTCAACTTACATGTATCAATATATCTACAAGGCTAAAACTCTATACTAATTTACTTTTTGAACCTTCTAATAAGCTCAGGTCAGAATTGTCATTATTACCAAATCACAATGATGTTTCAAATCATGTGATTTCATCTGCATCCATTATAATCACACACTGTTGATTATATTGCTGCTGGTGTTTTTAGAGTTGCAAATTTTTTGGTGTTTTAGACACAATACTGTGGTGATTACTATTTGTAAACCTATTTCAAAAACATTTTTGAGAATGATCTAGTAATTAAAAGGAGAAAGGAGAAAAATTTAAAAAAGGCTTTCACTTAGTTACTAAAAATGTAATTCAACATAAGAAGATTTTACAAAATAACTTTGTTGCTAAACTTTCACTGCCGTTGAGTCAGATCCAACTCATAGTGACCCCTCCTTGAGTTTCTGGGGTAGTATCACTACAGAAGTAGATTGCTCAAACTTCCTTCAGAGGAGTGGCTAGTGGTTTGAATTGCCAGCCTTCTGGTTAGCAGTCAAATGCCTTTGGTACCTATAATCTAAGAATATTACATTTAAGCCATTTATAAACAGTTATAAATATATGTATTCATCACATATTATTCTTATTATACTGTGATTGAATTGATAGTAAACACTACTAAGAATTCTGCATGATCTTGTATGTTGTTGTTGTTGTTTGCCATCGAGTTGGACCCAATACATAGCCACCCCCCCCTTGGGTTTCCGAGGCTGTATCACTACGGAAGTAGATTACCCAACCTTCCCTCTGAGGAGTGGCTGGTGGCTTTGAACAGCTGGCTTTCTGGTTAGCAGTCAAGTGCCTTAGGCATTATGCTGCTAGAGGAGGCAAATGGGGAGGGTGGTAGTACCATCAGTTGTCACAATATGTGACACCAACCCTAGTAATACTACTGCATAAACCACACACACACACTCAAAAAATTGAAGTTAGAGTAGATAATCTTTTCAGTCACACTGGCTATCCTCCAAGTTTCCTATTTTTATTAGAAACTTAGCTTAGGCAAAAAGCTAATTTTCCTCTTTTCTTCTCCCAAAGAACTCTGGTGGCACAGTGGTGAAAGCATTCAGCTGCTAATAAAAAGTGTCAGCAGGGAGGCGGGGCAAGATGG
>NW_006921956.1:2906070-2910686 GCF_000298275.1 Orycteropus afer afer
AAAAAAGAGTGTCAGCAGGTCAAACCCACTAGGTGGTCCATGGGAGATATATGAGGAAATCTGTCTCTGTAAAGATTTCTAGCCCTGGAACCCTAGGGGACAGTTTTACTCTGACCTAAAGGATCACTATGAGTCAGAATCAACATTATGGCAGTGGACTAGGCTGGGTTTTTCATCTCCTTCTACCTGAAAAAGAGCTCTGGTGGTGTAGTATTTAGGGCATTTGGCTGCTAACCAAAAGGTCAGTGGCTTGAGCTCACCTGCTGCTCCAGGAAGAAAGATGGGGCAGTCTGCTTCTGTAAAGATTTACAGCCTTGAAACTCCAATAGGGGTTGCTGGGATTCAGCATTGACTCAATGGCAGTGAGTTTGTTTTTTGGTTTTCTACATTAAAACACAGAATTCTAGGGCTGATTTATTTACAATGTCTGTTTCATCTACCTTTCCCTTTCTGCTTATGTGTATTCACTTCTAAACCAGTTCATAGCCATTCAACAGTTAATTTAATAAGGTTAAATTTGCCAATGATCACCAGCTTATTTCCTTTTAACATAATTCAAAAATTATCAGAACATTCATATTCAAGGTTTTTGAAAAAGTATGCCCCACAGTATCTTTTGAAATTTTCTTCCATTATTGTCTTGACCATCTCACACATTACACAACTCTTCACCATATAACGTAGTGGGTAAAGCAGTTGGCTGCTAACCAGAAGCTCAGCAGTTCAAACCCACCTGCTGCTCCACAGGAGGAAGATGAGACAATCTGCTTCTGTTAAGAAACTCAATGGAGGTCACTATGACTCAGAATCAACTCAATGGCGGTATGTTTTTTTGTGTGTCACCATTTAAGGAACCCTGATGGAACAGTGTTTAAAACATTCAGCTGTTCACCAAAAGGTTGGTGGTTTGAACTCACTAGCTTCTTCAAAGGAGAAAGATGAGAACATTGGCTTCCATAAAGATTTAGAGCCTTGGAAACTCTATGGGAGAGTTCTAGCTACCCTCTCCTATAGGGTAGCTATGAGTCAGAAACAACTTGATGGCAGTGGGTTTGGTCATTTGTTGCTTTACTTTTCCACAGAACAGTTTCTTCCTCTGTAATGACCAATGTGGCTTTGTATCAGAGTTATACAACTAAAAATATTTTATAGATTCAAATATGATTTTCAATAACATAACTCATTTGGATCTCATGTTGTTGCTTTGTTAACTGAAAACTCACTGTCAGCGAGTTGACTCAGACACATAGTGACCCTACTGGACAGAGTAGAATGGACCCACACAGTTTCTAAGGCTATAAATCTTTATAGAAGAAGACTGTTTCATCTTTTTTCCACAGAGTAGCTGGTGAGTTTGAACCACCAAACTTTTGGTTAGCAGCCAAATGCTATGATCAAAATTGGTAAGCACTGGGAAATTCTGCTTTCTTAATTATAACATTTTGATAAGCTGCTTCTCTAAACACATAATCCATGCTTCCACCAATTCCTCGATATCCATGAATATTTTTAAATATGAGAAGACCATCTCTGTCACCTTATATGTAGATGGTTTGACAATGAGAGGATTCTCCAGAAATGAAGAATACAAAAATACCATAGGTTATGATGATATAATGCCATAAGGGAACATATATTCTCTAACTTTCATTGTAATACATCATTCTACTTCTAAATTCTCCCCAAGTCCCTTATTTTATATCATCTGTTATTGCTGTCGGGTGCTGTTGAGTCAATTCCTACAACAGAAGGAAACATTGCTCTCCTCACCATTATTTTTGTTTTTGAGGCCATTGGTGCCACCACTGTGTCAATTCACCACATTAAGGGTCTTCTGTATCCCTGAATCTCTGCTTTACCAAACATGATATCTTCATGAAACAAAATCATGCCATTGTTATTCCTAAGGAGCAGTCCAGCTATGTTACTTCCAGAATAGATTTTTGTTTTTTTCTTCATCTGTCAGTTCATGGTATACTCAATAATCTTTGCCAGCATCATAGTTAAAATTCATTAATTGTTCTTCTGTCTTCCTTATTCATTACTTTCACATGCATATGAGGTGATGTAAGGTATATTGTCTTGGGTCAAGTTCACTTTAGTCTTCAAAGTGAACCTTTGCTTTTTAATACTTTAAAGAGATATGGTGTAACAGATTTGGCCAACACAATGCTTCATTTGACTTTTTGATGAGAACTTCCATTGATGGTGATAGTGGAGCCAAGTAAAATGAAATACTTGACAACTTCAATCTTTTCTCCATTTATCATGATATTTCTAATTGATATTCCTTATTGTCTCCACTTGAGACAATTTTTGTTTTCTTTATATTGAGGTATAATCCATAATGAAGATTGTTGTTCTGGTTATCTAGTGCCACTGTGACAAGAATATACCACAAATGGGATGGCTTGAACAAACAGTTTATTCTCTTACAGTTTGGGAGGCTAGAAGTCCAAGTTCAAAGTGCCAGGCTCTAGGGACTGGGTGAAAGCCCCTTGACATTGAGCTTCAGTTCTGCCTCTTGCTCCCAGTCCAATGAAGCTAGAGGCATCTCTTCACTCAGACAGCTACTGGCTGCTGAGGCTAACAGCCCAAAGTCAACAAATAAAATGGCACAGTTATGATGTTACCAAACTACATGGCAGGCCATTGATTCAAGTCCATTGAAAGTCTCAGGATCAGCAGAGCATGGCAGGCTGCTGAACAACAACACAGCTACATGCAGGGTTCAAGTGTGCCATAAACTAGAGACCATTCCCAAAGCTGTTTCTTATATATGGAAAGCAGACCATATACCCAAAGGCAACTACTCAGCTGCTCACAATAGATTCCACCATGGAGTTGATTACCAGTCTCATCATGGGGAATACTGCACCCAGCTGCCCCAGCCACTCAACCAGGCCTAGCCAAGTTGACACATAAACTTAATTACCACAGTTGTAGTCTTTGATCTTCATCAGGAAGTGCTTCAAATCCTCTTTACATTCAGTAAGCAAGGCTGCATTATCTGTATATCACAAATTGTTAATGAATCTGTCTCCAATTCTGATGCCATGTTCTTCTTCATATAGTCCGATTTCTGGGATTATTTGCTCAGCATACAGATTGAGTAAGCCTGATGAAAGAATACAACGCTGATGCACACATTTCCTAACTTTAAACCACACAGTGACCCCTTCTTCTACTCGAATGACTACCTTTTGGTCTTTGTACAGGTTCCATATAAGCACAATTAATTGTTCTAGAATTCCCATTATTCACAATGTTATCCATAACTTATTATGAACTACAAAGTTTAATTCCTTTGCATAGTCAATCAAACACAGGTAAATAACTTTCTAGTATTATTTGCCTTCAGCCAAATAATATGCAACATCCAACGTCATCAATAAAAACCCTTGTTTCATGTCCTTTTCTGAATCCGGTTTGAATTTCTGACAGTTCTCTGTTCATGACATGCTGCAACTGTTTTTTAATTACATTTAGTGCTAACTGCTACTGCTAACCAGAAGGCTGGCAGTTTTACTTGCTTGTGATAGTAATGATATTGTTTAATAATTTTCACCTTCTGTTGGATTGCCTTTCCTTGGAATACAAATATGGATATCTTCCAGTCAGTTGGCCAGGTGGCTGTTTTCCAAATTTCTTAGCATTAGATGAGTGAGCACTTCCAGTACTGTATCTATTTGTTGAAATACCTCAATAGAAATACCATCAATACCTTCAGTGCAACTTGGCTTCTTTCAATACTTTCAGTTCTTGATCATATACTACATTATTAAATGATTGAATGTTGATCACCTGTTTTTGGTACAGTCACTCTGTCTTCTGATTATCTTATTTAAATGTTTCTTTCATCATTCTGGGAGCTCTGGTGGTGTAATGCTTAAGGCATTTGACTGCTAACCATAAGCCTGGTGGTTCAATCTCACCAGCCATTCCTTGGAAAGAAGATGGGGCAATCTATTTCTATACTGATACTGCCTCAGAAACCCAAGGAGGGGTCGCTATGAGTTGGATCCGACTTGATGGAAGTGAGTAGTTAGTGGTGATGCATCATTCTATATCCTACCCAAATCATTCTTCAATATTGAAACTTGAGGTTTGATTTTTTTCCCTCAGTTCTTTTAGTGTGAGAAATACCCAGCTTTTTCCCTTTTTTGTTTCCACCATCAGGTTTCTGCATAGTTCATTATAATATTTTACTGTGTCTTCTTGAGCCTTCCTTTGAAATCTTCTAGTTAGCTCTTTTACTTCTTCATTTTTTTTTCATTTGTTTTAGCTACTTGTCATTCAAGAGCAAGTTTCAGAGTCTCTTCTGACATCCATTGTGGCAATTTCTTTCTTTCCTATCTTTCTAATATTCTTTTACTTTCCTCACATGTAATGTCCAGGATTTCATGCATAGCTAGTCTGGTCTTTATTCATTAGTGCTCAGTGCATCAAATCTATTCTTTATATGGTCTCTAAACTTAGGTGGGAGAGCTCTGGTAGCATAGTGACTAAGTCACTTGTCTTCTAACCAGAAGGCTGACGGTTCAAATCCACCAGCCACTCCTTGGAAGGAAGGTTGGGCAATCCTACTTCCGTAGTGATACTGCCTCGGAAACCCA
>NW_006921956.1:2911306-2925396 GCF_000298275.1 Orycteropus afer afer
CTATGCTACCAGAGCTCCTCAATTACTATTAATTATCAACATATCTTGATTGTATATTTATTCAAGTTCAAACTTCAGAAGTTGATAAAAATCCTCAATTTCCTCCTTTTTGGCATCAGTGGTTGCCACCTAAATTTGAATAACAGTCATACTATCTAGTCCTCCTTGTTGTTGTATAGATGTTGTCTTATCATTGGAAGCATTGAATCTCAGCATAGGTCATGAAGTATTATTTTTGATGATGAATGTGGTGCCATTTCTCTTCAATTTGTCATTCCCAGCACAGTAGGATATAAGATTGACTCATTCAAAATGGAAAATACTTGTCCATTTCAGCTCACTAATGCCTAAGATAAGGAGCTTTGGTGACACAGTACCTAAAGCATTTGCCTGCTAATCAGAAAGCTGGGAATTCAAACCCACCATCCACTCCACAGAAGGAACTCTACTTTTGTAAAAATGTAACACCTTGGAAACCCATTAGGGGTCTCTTTGAGTCAGAATCAACTTGATGGCAGTGGATTTGGTTTTGGTTTATGGAGTGGCTAGGATATGAATCTTTATGAGTTCTATTTTTATTTATTTATTTTATTTTATTTTATTCTTTTTATGAGTTCCATTTTATTTTTACCAATTTCAATTTTCTTGGACTCTTAACTTTGTACATTCCATATTCTGATTGTTAATGAATATTTTTAGTTGTTTCTTCTCATTGTGAGTCATATCACATTAGTAAATGAAGGTCCCAAAAGCTTTACTATTTTACATCTTTAAAGTCAACTTTACTTTGAGGAGGCATAGAAATTTTTAGCTCACGTAGAAAGTGTTGTTGTTGTTCTTGTTAGGTGCCTTTGAGTCATTTTCCACACATAGGAACCCTAAGTACGAAAGAACAAAATACTGCCTGGTCTTTTGCCACCCTCATATTTGTTTATTTGTTGCCATGTTTGAGCCCATCGTCACAGCTACTGCATAATTTATCTTGTTGAAAGTCTTTCTTTCTTTCTTTTTTTTTTTGCTTACCTTCTACTTTACCAAGCAAGATATCTTTCTCCAGAGACTGGTTGCTTCTGACAACATGGCCAAGTACCAGAGACAAAGTCTGGCCATTCCCACTTCAAGGAGCATTCCAACAGTACCTCCCCCAAAACAAATGTGTTCGTTCTTCTAGCAGTCCATGCATGGTACATTCATATTCTTCACCAACACCAAAACTCAAATGCATCAATTCTTCTGTGGTTTTCCTTATTAATTGCCCAGCTCTCACATACACATGAGCTTATTGAAAATGCCATGGCTTGGGTCAGACACCCTTTAGTTTTCAAAGTGATATGTCTGGTCTTAAACTCTTTAAAAATGTCTATTGTTGCAGGTTCTACCATGAAAGTGTATTCACCATAACAATGTGGTTATTATTATTTTGCACTTTAAGATTTAGAAAACTTGGGTGAAGTAAGAGTAAATAGTATATAAAAGGTTCACCTAATAATGGCAAAATATTTCTTTGAAAAAGTTTGAAAGCACCTAGAAACTTTTTGATACAAATCAAATGCATATCCCTGTGCTAACTATACACAACAAATTCATCTTACTACCTGGAGAGAGTCAAAGATCATGATCTGCTTTCACTTGCTACCTCCCCCAAATATTTTATAGGCCCCCTCATAAATGAATAGTAAATGGAAAAATAACAGCAATTAAGAAGAAAAATTCCTAACTGGAATTGTTTTATCCATTAACTTCCTAAAACAAACAAAATCAAAATGCTTGTTGATATATAAATACATCATATACTATGTTCCATTTCTATTTTCACATGAACTTCAAATGCCAGAAAATTGTGATTGTGCTGTTTAACTTTTTCTTTTTTAATTCCCCTATGGACCACCTGTTTTGTCCTCATTGCATTATGTGACACAGTGTTTTTCCTTAGGTATTAGCCTGTGATCAGAAAGGTTGCTAATGAAATATGGCAGAAGCAGCCCAGGGCCTGTTTCTCATCTGGAACATGCTGGATTGCAGAGTCTTATTTATCCTGATGAATTGACAGTAGAACTCCAGAGACTTAGTTCAATTTCCTGCCTGAGACAGGTGTTGTGAATATTAACCCTTCTGCAATTGGTTCACTGAAGGATGGCACACATCATGGCTTTCCAAGGTAAACAATCCCTTTCTTTTTCAGTTTTTAAAATGAGATACTACATATATGTGTGTGTGTGTGTGTGTATATGTGTGTGTGTGTGTGTCTGTGTGCATAGGTATGTGTGTGTGTTTGTGTATATACACACATATGACCAAACTCATTGCCATCCAGTCGTTTCTGACTCATAGCAACCCCTGTTGGGTTTCTGAGGCTGTAAATATTTATGGAAGTAGATAGCCTAGTCTTCCTTCCACAGTGCAGCTGGTGGGTTTGAACTGCTGACCTTCTGATTAGCAGTCAAGTGCCTTACCCACTACTTCACCAACCAAACGAAACCAAACTCATGGCCATAGAGTCGGATCTAATTCACAGTGACCCCTACTTGGTTTTCTGAGGCAGGATCACTACGAAAGTAGAGAAAGTAGATTGTCCAATCTTCCTTCTGAGAAGTGGCTGGTGAGTTTGAACTGCCAGCCTTCTGGTTAGCAGTCAAGAGCTCTCTCTCTCTCTCTCTCTCTCTCTCTCTCTCTCTCTCTCTCTATACATACATATATAATCTCCCTTTCTGTTTGCAATCATTCAGAGGTCATGATTTAAGAATGAAGTCCTATTCCAAGAGACAGCTCTCACAACCCAGACCTGATGCCAGTACATAGAGAATTTTTGAAGAATCCAAGTAGCAGAATGACTGGGGGCAACTGTTATCATATTCTTCATAAAGTTAAAAAGTTTTTATAAAGAAAAAGTTCCTTGACAGATGTCTATAAATTATCATTTTAATATGTTGCTTTAGGGTCTCTCAATGACCCCTAAGCACATGATGGCACCATGCTGATAGACAATTAAGGCAGTAACTCAAGCCAGGGACTGCAACATTCAGCACTTCTGGTAGGTGCATACCAAACTGCCTTTGGTGAAATTTGATTCCTAGCACATAATTTGCACTGTAGAAGCATCACGTATGGCAGGGGGAGATTATAACAAAGCAATAAATGGAGATTGCATTTTCTTTACAGGTCCCAAGAACTTAATCCTACTGAGTTAGTATGCCATTGTAGAAAATGCTGCAAGACTATAAAGCTAAAGAGGATTAAACTGATTGCTCATGAAAAGTTATCAGGAAACTAGGGTTTTTCTTTACCCAGCCCTTCAAAACATTCCTCATCCCTTGTATTAAATGTTTCTTTACAAAGGAAGACACAATTAAAAACTTTCATTCCCAAAGACACATGATAAGCTGTGCTAAACTGAGACATAGAGCACAGTGAGCAGGTTAAAAACCCAGCGTTATGGAGGCGCTAATAATGTGTTCCCACCACTCCTCTGTCAGTTTGTTGTACTGAAAGCCATCTCAACTATCGTTCACACACCAGCAGGGTCACTCATGGTGGACAGATTTCAGCAGAGCTTCCAGATTAAGATAGACTGGGAAGAAGGATGTGGCAGTCCACTTCTGATAAATTGGCCACTGAAAACTTTATGACTAGCAGGAAAGTATTGTCTTAGTTAGTGTTGGAAGAAGAGCCCCTCAGGTTGGAAAACACTCAAAATATGACAGGGAACGAGCTGCCTCCTGAAAGGCAACAATATTCTGCAATACTAAAACCTATCTGTCGTTTATTATACTGTGGATGCTTGAAGATTGATATGATTTAGAAACAATGCCACTGGCATTTCAAATACTAACAGAGTCACCCATAGGGGACAATTTTTAACAGACCTTCCAGGCTTACTATAGTAAGAAAGGCTTGATGAGCTACTGAAAATTAGCCAATAAATACTGTAGGGATCAGAACAGAATTCTGTTTTATATTTTTTTGGAAAAGTGAGTCTTCTTGGTTGCAAGATACTCTGAATACACAGTAGCTTCAACAATGAACTCAAGCTTACAAAAGATAGTGAAAGAAGGGCAGCTTTCCCTCTGTTGGACATGGAATCTCCATGAGGCAGAGCCACCTTGATGGCAACTGACGACAAACATCCTACAATAAAATTTACTGAATTGCTGTTGCTGAGTGCCAGCCTATCAATTCCAACTCCTAGTGACTCCATGTGACAGACTAAAACTGTCCAATAAGGTTTTCTTAGCTGTACTCTTTATAGAAGCAGATTGCCAGGTATTTTTCCTGCAGAGCCACTGGGTGGGTTCCAGCCACCAGTCTTTCAGTTAGCAGCTGATCACTTAAACATTGTGCCACCAGAGATCCCAAAGATATATTTTAAATCCCTTGAAATGCAGCTCAATGCTTGTTTTAAAATATGAATATTATAAAATATCATTAACATAAAACCATTCATTGACAAATTTTTGGATCTAAGGCATTATTTTAAAATAAAAATGGTGAGCATACCAACAAAGACAACTATAGATAAAAAGGATATAGGCATAAGAATATAATTTAAAAATATCAAATAAGTTTAAGAATGTATCATAAAGCCAATTTATTATATAGATACTTCAGGAAAGGGTGTATGTAGCTATAGAGTGGAGAGGTCTCAGGAAAGTAAGATGAGATTTTCACAGGTGCAAGTTTCTATTGCTTTAAATTTTACATTCTTAATTAATGTTGCTTAACTTTTCTTTGAGGCAAATTCTTATTATACGGAAGTTAGTGTAGAAGAGGGTTTTAAGTTAATTGGAGGCTATTACTTCTGCATGTCTATGATGCAGCTTTTGTCTTTACCCCCCTACTTCCATCTCCAATCTGAAAAACAAAAGGAATAGTCATCATTTAATTTGGTAGGTAGATATCAATGATTCTATCCATTCTATTGATATAATTGTGATATCAATTGTGATAGGCAAAACTGTGTAAACTTCTTTGTCCAGAGTGAGAAGTCTTGGTGTCTTTTTCTACCCCAAGTGGTCCCTATTCATTTCAGCTCCATGTCATAGCTGCCTATAATTCCCTTTTACTCAGTTCTTTCCCTTTCTGAATATACTTTGAAAACACATAAAAAAAAGTACATTCTTTCCATTCCATTGTTTCTCTGATTATTGTTAAATCTCTCTGATTTACTGGCTCAGCCATTAGATAGGCTTGTTCTACACATTTGTGTGCATTTTCAGCAGAATGTGAATTATGGTTTCTGAATGGTGTGTAGCCTTCACTTCCTAACTGCAGATAGAACAAACTTGCATGTTCCCCAAAGGAGTAATCAGAAGTTATCCTCCTTTTGGGACAAAAGAAAATCAAGCAAGCTTATTTAGTCCTGTTTTAAGTGCCAGTGAGCTGCTTTAAAGAAGAGAAGAATGCCATGAGGTCTCTATCTAACTCTTCCAACAGATGTGTTCAATCCAAATACATTTTAGAGCATTTAGATATAAAAATAGGGACTGTACAAGTAAACAGTGCCTTGTATTCCATGAATAACCATTCAAATGCAATTGTACATTTCAAGCACATTGTGTGTTTTTAATAATAGAAAAAGAGTACACAATGATCACATCATTCAAAGTGAATTTATTTATTTATTTTCCATCTAATCATATCTAATGTGATGGCAGCAATCTTACAGCAAGAGAAATCTTACAGCAAGTCAAAGTTGAGTAAAGTTAGGAGAATTTTTGTGTCTTTTTCAGCATCTGTGTAAATTTGACAGCTGTCTCAATTATTAAATGAGAGGACATTATGTAAATTATAGCTGTGCCTGAGGCACAAAATTAATAAAAAATTTTTTATCATAAGTTTCCACCAATAATAGGTGAACCTTTTATAATCTCTTGAAGCATAGTATTATCTAATTGTGATGATTGTTCTCTTAATATTTGTTATATAAAAAAATTCTATCCTTGATATTAGAGAGTTATTTTGGTTAAATTAATACGTTGTATACACAAGCAGATGGCATGAAATTTGTAGTCAGTTTTTGTAGCTTGAATCCTAGAATGCTCCACCCACTTGCATATTTTACATATGCTATTATTTTGAAGTTATTTTCATCACATCATTTGTTAATTAAAACCATTGAGCTTCATATGCTCCTAAAGTAACAATAGGAAAGTTTTGAGCCCTATGTTCGTCTCCTAGGGCTGCCCTAACCAAATACCACAATGTCTGCGACTTCAAAGAACAATTTAATTTCTCATGGTTGTGGGAGCTGGAGTCTAAACTCGGGGCGTCAGCAGAGCTATGCTCTCTTTGTGTCAGCTCTAGAGGAAAATTGTTCCTTTCCTCTTTCAACTGCTGGTGGTCCAAGGCCTTTCTTGGCATTCCTTAGCTTTTAGACTGATGCTCACATGATGTCTTCTCTCTGTACATAATTCTGTTTCCATGTTTGTCATTCTCTTTTATAAAATGCTACTGAGATGGAATTAAACCAGAAAAATGCAAACCTACTGCCATCACATCAATTTTAATTCATAGTCACCATATGAGTCAGAGTAGAACTGTCCCATAGTTTTCCACAAAGAGGCTATTGGGTTTGAACCCCTGACCTTTCTGTTAGCAGCTAACCCTGTTAACCACTGCATCACCAGGTCTCCTTCAGAAAGGATTAGGAACCATTATTCCTTTGTGGGATTAGGATTACAGCCTACTCTACTATGATACCAAACTATGGTCTGACTTTCTTAATTAAAAAAAAAAACCTAAACAAGGTCACATTCACTGATGCAGAGGTTAGGACTTCAATGTATCTTTTTTTGCAGAGACAATTCAAGGCATAAGAAACACTTAAGGATTATTGTAGAATAAAACAAGCAGAGAATAAATTATTTCAGGTGTTCTATGAACTGTGCATTTACTCCATGTTGCAACAGCTGGATGTTTCTTAGTATTTCTATGGTAAAAATTATATCAACACTGGGAGGTGGAAAAGTCACAGACTGGTGTGTACAAATTACACTTGCAGTTTGTTTGTTTATTGATTTTGTTATTTGTTGCTGTAATGAGGGTCAACTCTGTGATGTGTGCACTCTTTCACTCCTTCCTAGGCATCGGCTGTTTGGTGGTAGAATCCTTGCCGTCCAGGCTGACTGTCAGCCAATGCACCTTCACACAGCTGCCAACCTTCTGTCAACGGAGGTTTGCAGTTGCTGTGAAGCTTAATAGGTTTCAGCAAACTACCAGAGTAAAACACACTAGGAAGAAAGGCCTGACCATCCACTTCCTAAAGCAGCCCGTGAAGACCCTCTGCATCACAGTAATCCAATCCAGTTGCGCATGAGTTCTCCAAGAGGCAGGGCCAATTAGGCAGTAGCTTACTAGGACAACAGCTCTGTTTAGGCCTAGTTGATAAGATGTTCAAATTCAAGTGTTAAAATCTTTGTACTACTTACTAATGGCTGCTATTTTTTGTATTGATGTTTTCAAGTAAATCTGGTCTCTTTTTTTTTCCTATCAAACAGAAAGTAGAGCCCGAATTCAACAGCCTGGATGTTCTACTTCTCCTTTTCCTTGTGGTACCATTTGGAGATTTAAAGATGTTCATTTTAGTCTCTGATTCTAACTTCCATGGCCCTCAGAGAATTCTACCACCTCCAATGAATGTCAAGTGGATGTAAGTTATCTAAGGTATAAGAAAAGAAAACATACATCTTAAAAATCAAATACTTATGTGTGCTTTGATATAAGTACCTATATGATTTATAATATATATTAAATGCCTACTAAAATAAGACAATTCATATTCAGATTCCAATTAAGGTATACTCATCAAATCATGTGTTTTATTAGGACAGTGGAAAATTACTTTCAATACATATTATTGTATTCTTCAGTGTAGGATAAGTTTAAGAGGAGATATTGAATTGAGGGAAGATTTTGTAGGTATCCATAAAATGATAAGCCTGTAATTGTCAACTGGGGATGGTGGGCATTCCAAGTAGATGGCAAAACATGACAGTTATTTTCCACAATATAGTTACCTTTCCATAATAGGCTCTTGGTTACCCTTGAAATTAACGTTTGAAGCATTACATTTTTAATATTTATTGGAAAATACCTATCAGTAGCTCTACTGGGCTTACAGTGATCCCTTCAAAATTTGTGTCCTTTCCAGAGTCATATGATTTGAACTTATTTGGAAATAACCTCTTTGCAGCTGCATTTAGTTAAGAGGAGGTCATGCTCTAATAGGGTGTTTTATTTTTTTTTTTTTAATCAAATATGAATACTGTTCTTATAAGAAGAAAAGAAACATGGAGATATAGACACACAAGGGAAACAACATGAGCTAATTGAGGTAGAGATTGGCATGATAATGACTACAAGCTAAGGAATGCTAAGGATTTCTGGAAACATCAGAAGCTAAGAGAAAGGCATGGATAGATTCTCCCCTGGAAAGCTTAAAAATGCTATGGTCTACTGACACAACTTGACTTGGATTTCTAGCCTCCAGAACTATGATAAAATGAATTTCTGTTGTTTTAAACAATACAATTTATTGTAATTTGTGATGGCAGCCCTCAGAAACAAATACAGGTTTTCCCCAGTATCTGAAAGTAGTGTTCCTATGAAAATTTTAATAGGTCAAAATGGTGTTAAACAAAGAAGTAGTAGTTACCATTAATCTACATGGGATAACTTTTTCATCATATCTAGACCTTTGGAATCATGTCAAATAATACAGAAAACCTAAAATAACACTAAAATATAGTGTTCACAGACAAACGTCAATGCTATGGCAGTTTGATACTAAGATGCTATGTGTAGTTCCCGGGGAAGGAGCTTGGGGATGCCACTCTAGCTTCTCTGGGTGCACACTGCCTCTTGAACAGCTTGTACAAAACAAATGCTGAATGTTAGTTTTGCTTCTCACTTTTATTCATAAAACTGAAAATCCTATTTAAGATTTCTTTTGGTTAGCAGATATGTACTGTGATAGTTGGCACTGTGTGTCAACTTGGCTGGACCCCAGTTCTGTGTGACTGTTCCCATGATGGGATCAGATGACTGTGTTCTGAGTGGCCAATCTGTTCAAGGGGAGTTTCCCTAGGGGTGTGGCTTGCTTCCAGGATACCCAGGGACATCCTGAGAAGAGAGACACTCTTCTGTGGATTGGGATTCTGTTGTGCTGCCTACAACCATCTGTGAGTAAGATAAATTTTTCTCTCTCTTTATATATATATATAAGCTTTGCTGTTTTTTGTTTCTCTAGAGAAACCAGTCTAACACATGTACTAATGTAGGTCTTTCATAAAAGTGAAGAATTTTTCACTGTTTTTGTAAAAATAAAGTGAACTTTACATACATTGGATGCATATATAATATCTATATATTATTAGTATGCACAACACATACACCTCACTTATCAACATGGTTGACTTCAATGACCAGGTCATGTTGTGAAAAGAAGCATTATACAACAATGGAGGATGACTACATCAGACCATAAAATGGAGGATAACTACATCATTACATACCTACCAAATTGCATCATTACATAGCTGCCAAACCACTGAGAATCATGGCCCAGAGAAGTTGACACATAATCTTAACCATCACAGCCAGCATTATTCTCTCATCACACTTCAGTGTTCTTTACTGCCAGACATATGTCATTTATATGAAAAACAGTTGGACAGTAGATGCTTATAATTGTTGTAAATGCAAAATGTTAGATAATGAAATAGTCTATAAGTGAGGAAAATGTGTATTCTGTTTCTTATCTCTTCCCTTTCTTATTAGGTGACAAATAGGCTCTAAAAATTATAAATGAAAAACTACTGTGGGAACTGCATTTAATGACAAAAAATAGGAATACCAGTATCTTTAATAAAATCAAACCTTGTAATGTTTAAATTCAAAACCATAAAAAAATATACAGGATTCCTTTGAAGTTTGTAACAATAGTTTCCTTAATACACTGATCTAAATCTCAAAATACGAAACAGAAAATATTTGACTAAAATGTTTAGTATAATTTACATAAATGACATGGAGGTGATATCTTCTGACCTCCTCTAACTTCACAAGGAGCAAGGAGATGCAGAACAACACCAACAGCCCAAAGTTGATTCCCATGACAGAAAAGGCAGACATACTGCCACCATCCAATCTTTTTATCAATTCTGGTATCAATGGTTCCTCCCATGGCACTGTATTTTCTGTTGGGTTTGATAATCTGTTACAAAAACCACACAGGACACAGACAATGCTCAGAATTATGAGCTTTATTAGGAAGCAACAGTTCAGGTCCAGGTTCAGGAATGCTTAAGATACAATTCATTGAAAACATCAACCTCCCTTCTGCCATGCCTGCAGGCATGCCTTTTGTTGGCCTTTGGCCTCTCAGACTGCTCTGCTTGGCCAAGTGTTACAAAATTCTTAGCTCGAACTGGGATCTTAAAACCTTGCAAGCGCCCATCTAGATGCAATGATGGGTCCCTCCTCATCTAGAGCAAAGAAGAACGAAGAAAACCAAAGACACAAGGAAACGATTAGTCCAAGGGACTGGTAGATCATGTGATCCTCAGCCAATATGACCATGAGATCAGAAGAACTAGATAGTGCCTGGCTACCATTGTCAGCCACTCAGAGGGGGATCTATGTAGGAGATCCAGGATAGAGTTGGAGAAGACAAGATTTGCTCATCTGATAGAGCCTGGTGAGACCCCTAAGACTACAGCCCCTAACCACCCTTAAGGTCTAAAAGTGAATTCAACTCTGTTGCTTCCAGTAAAATAATAGACAGATGTATGGGGTGAGCATTCACATCAGGAAGATACACTCCTTGGAGAGAACAATCATGGAAGAACAGAAGAGCTGTGCTTGTACAGGGAAACAACTCAGGCAGCAGGAGTGCATGGAAGGGAAGGATACAGGAAAGAGGAAACTGTGGGGAGGAAGTAGGAAGAGAGATGTTACATTGTGGGGAATTGCAGTCAATCTCATGAGACAAAATGTGTATTAACTGCTGTATGGAAAACGAATTTGCTCTGTAAACTTCTTTTACCCAAATCACAATAAAAATTAAAAAAAAACAAAAAAAAATCTTAGCTCTGCTGATAGTTGCACCCCATATTGCCAGCAAGCCTCGGCCTAAAAATACTAAACTTTTCTGCTCCCTGGGTTGGCAAGTCTACCTTTCTGTCTTGTGCCTGTCTCTTGGTTCTGCTGCTGCGGTTTCTCTGCAGTTTCCCATTGTCTCTCTGTCAGTGAGGTCCAGCACAGGGATCTCCAGTCAAAGGACTTATTCCACTCCCAGTTGGTCTCTCTTGATGGTAGTGAGATCCCTCCTTTTTTACCTCTGGGATGGCTCATTTTAAGCCTTGAGAGATGGCTAAACTGACCAGTCCTCACATTATAGTTCCATATGCCTTATTGGAACAGTCCCAATCCCACAAGGGCACCATGTCCCTTATTAATAATATTAGGTAGTTATCTAGTCCCCTTGGTGGGCCACAAGAAACTTACATTTGCATATTTCTACCTAGTCATCTGGTGGGAGTCACAAAGACCACCGCTAGAAGAGCCATACCAAGTAATTCACTGCACCACACAAGTCTTTCAGATTCCTTTATCCAATGAAGTTCATTTCTACCCTTGAGAAATGTAGCTTCATTTAATTAATTCACATCATCTCTCTCTACAAAATCTCTCTTATTATAAAATTATTTATTTGTCATTTGAAACAAATCACTAGATAGATTAAATCTGTATATTTTTTTTCTATTCTTCTATGAGAATAACAAAACTGATAACAAACTAGTATACTATATTTTGAGAGGAGGGAAAAAAAGACATATTTAATTGTGAATCTTGTCATTTGATTGACATGGAAAACTTAGTTTGACTTTTAAGCACCTTAACACAGTAGAACAAACTAAAATCAGGCATCAAATTATAACCTATGCTATGTCACATTTTATTTTGATTAATTGTTGCTTTTCAAATAGGCTAAAAATGGAATGAGTACATATAGAAATCCATAATAAGAATTTAGAAGAAGTCACATAGATATTAACATTCTCGTTAGAAAAGGCAAACGTGCCATAGTTGGATAATCTTCTCAAAATCCTGTAAAGTAATGAGGTCTTAATTAGCTAATTAAGTAATATCTTTTAATTCATTTGCTGAGTGGTGGGCCAAAGTTTTGATTTCCCAATGTTCAGGAAAATAAACATTTGTAAAATACTTGCAAAAAAAAAAAAAAAGTAAACAACAAATATTTTGTAAGAACTTCCTTTATTCATTTATGTCATTATGTCATTAATGGTGATATATAAACATGGGACTAAAAGCATATTTGGAAGCAGTAGCCCAGCTCAAATTCCATGCTGCAGCACCCTCTGATGCCTTATTGTTGTTGTTGTTGTTGTTGTTATGTGCCGTGGAGTCGGACCCGACTCATAGCGACCCCTCCTGGGTTTTTGAGGCAGTATCACTGCAGAAGTAGATTGCCCCACATTCCTTCTGAGGAGGGGCTGGTGGGTTTGAACTGCCAGCCTTCTGGTTAACAGTCAAATGCCTTAGGCACTATGCTACCAGAGCTCCCCCATGCCTTATTAGATAATGGGAAAAAGACTTAGTTTTCACTTTCTTCTCTCTTGCATTTATAACATGAAACTAACAATGACATTAATCTCAAAGGGCTATTGTAAACTTTAAATGAAATAACACCTGTACAGTGCTGAGCATGGTGTCTTCATATATAGTAAGTCTAGGAATTATTATTTAATTTCAGTAATACTTGCCAGCCAGCAACTCCACCACCTAATGAATGTTTGTTTGCATAAAATATGGCTGGGTTGAGTCATTCTGTGTCTAGATCGACCTTAAGACACTTGTGGCTGTCACTGAGGAATCTTCCTAGTTTTAACACTATAAAACTTTCACTTTCTTGCCTATATTAGCAGATATAACTAAGTTTCACCTCGGCTTCTGAGTCAAACTGTAAAGGTGAGGATAATGGTCAGATTCTCACGTAGCATCTAATGAAGTGAAGAGAAAACACAGAGGGCAGTGGTGTCTTAGCATAGAGTAAAGCAACAAGTACACAAACTTCCTTTACCCTGCATGTGTTATTACTCTGAAAGCAAAGCAAAACAAAACAAAAAACCTATGGCATATAGAGTGAATTTGATTTATTTCACTTACTGCCTTTCATTTGAAATTTTATTCAAGCATTGTTTGTTATTTAAGCAAACAAAAATACAAAAACCCTATAATATACTTAGATTGTTTCCAAAGCATTTCATTGAGATGAAGACTGTATGCATGAAAGACCATTTAAGATAAATAACCTCACACAGCAGGAATTCTGTTCAAGGCATTCCCATTATTGTCATTTAATAGCCTTTAAAGGTCCGCTGCCAGACAAGGACACTGTACTGTAGAGATGCTGGTTCTCCTGTAGGCCATATGGAAGCAAAATCACTGTGTAGTCAAAAACTACAAAGAATTTTTTTTCATATTTTCTTTCTTCTGAACCAGAAAAATTCCTACTATAAAAGATAATGTTCTCTTCTATGCAAATTCAACTAATTAGTCATTCATGTGCCATTTCCATATATTACATCAGGTAGCAACCTCCCAGAGTAGCTTATGTCAAGGGAGAAAACTACATTGCTAGGCTTATTTATTTATTTATTTATTAATATAAACAGAATGAAGTTTGAACTACAGGTAGTTCTCAGGTTATGAATGAAATCCATTTCTTAGTGTAGCTTTATGTTGAATTTGTAGATAAGTCAGAATAGGTGCATATACTTCTTGTTTAAATCCACCAGCCTCTCCACTCCACTAGAGAAAGATGAGGCAGTCTGCTTCTGCAAAGATTTACAGCCTTGGAAACCCCAAGAGGCAGTTCTACTCTGTCCTATAAAGTCACTACTAGTGAGTCTGAATCGACTCAGTGGCAGTGGGTTTGCTTAAGCATGTGACTGCTAACCAGAAGACTGCAGTTCAAACCCACCAGCCACTCCTCAGAAGAAAGGTTGGGAAATCTACTTCTGTAGTGATAGGACCTCAGAAACCCAAGGAGGGTTCTCTTTGAATCTGAT
>NW_006921956.1:2927651-2928896 GCF_000298275.1 Orycteropus afer afer
AAACATATACATCTGATCCCATCATGGGAACAACCCACATCACAATTGCTTAAATCACACAGAATTGTGGTCCAGCCAAGTTGACACACAGCTCCAACTGTCCACCCATTGTCAACTTGGCAGTTGTACAAATCTTCTTAACCACATATAATCTCTAAATGAGGACAATCATAAAGTCATATTTGTGCCTAATGTGATACACTAACACACATACAACTGAAATGCATTAACCTTACTTACATTTCACAGTTCATAACAGAAGGAAACAAACAAACAACAAAAAAAAAAACATTTGATTCACATATACAATGAAGAAATATAACAATCACAGTCCTTGTTTCTGCAACTGGTCATGTGGTCATAGCTGATATTAGAACTACCTTCTTCCACCACCCATTCTGTATTTCCCTTGCCATCAGCAAGCACCTCAGCTGGTTGTGGTTCTTTGCCTGGTGGGGTGACCCAAACCTTCATTCCTGATAGGTCTGGGCCATCAGTAGTCATAACAAAATTTGGTTGCTGTGATTTTTCCATTGACTTTAATCACAGGGCATAGTAGTACTAAGAGACGTTGTAAAGAATCTTCTGTATTCTAGACATATTCTTCTTTACCTCCATTATGTAATGCCAATCCAATTACTCTTTGGTAATCAGCATCTATCACACCAGATAGTACAGTAATACCCTTCTTTGTCTGTTGATCCAGAAGCATGAGGAAGACATAATGGCTGGGTGTCATTCTTAATTTCCAATTCAATGTAATTAGTATTGTGTCTCAGGTGGGAGTGTTCCTCCCTTTGGGACTAGGATCTCCAGACCTACAGAGCATAGGGTAGCAGGGACAGGAGGCAGAACTCTTTTGAGTCGGTTAGTCAGGGTAATAGTGAGTGGTTCCACTCCTATTTCCACCCCTGTGTTCAAGGACCCATGAATCCTGGCAATTGGTGAAACAGCACCATATATTGGATACTGGTTTAGAGTATACATAGCCTCCTGGAGAACATTTCCCTAATCCTTCAAGGTATTGCCACATAGCTGGTGCTGTAATTGTGTTTTCAGAAGGCCATTCCATCATTCTATCAAGACAACTGCTTCAGGGTGATGGGGAACATAATAAGAACAGTGAATTCCATAAACATAGGCTCATTTCCACACTTCATTTGCTGTGAAGTGAGTCCCTTGATCTGAAGCAATACCATGTGGGATACCATGATGATAGATAAGGCATTCTGTAAGCCCATGGAT
>NW_006921956.1:2929757-2930778 GCF_000298275.1 Orycteropus afer afer
TGAATTTTTGTTGGATTACTTTCCCAACCTCTAGCATGAATATGTCTTACCAGTAAGTCTAGAGTCATTAGTAATTCTTCCTTACTGGGTCCAATCAGCATAATGTCATCAATAATGGACCAGTGTGATGTCTTGTGGAAGGGAAAGACAATCAAGATCCCTACAGACTAAATTATGACATAATGCTGGGAAGTGGATATACCCCTGAGGAAGCACTATGAAAGTATATTGTAGGTCTTGCCAGCTGAAGGCATACTTCTTCTGATGGTCCTTTGAAATCAGTATTGAGAAAAAGGCATTGACCAGGTGAATAGCTGCATACCAATTACCAGGAGATGTACTAATTTGCTCAAGCAATGAAACCATATCAGGAACAGGAGCTGCAATTGGAGTCACCACCTGATTAAGTTTACAATTATCTACTGTCATTCTCCAAGATTCATCTGTTTTTTTGCACAGGCAAAATAGGCAAATTAAATGGTCATGTGGTGTGAATCACCACCCCTGCATCCTTCAAGTCCTTGATGGTGGCAGTAATCTCTGTATCCCCTCCAGGGATGCAATATTCCTTTTGGTTTAATAATTTTGTAGGTCTAGGCAGTCTAACGGCTTCCACTTGGCTTTTCCTACCATAATAGCCTTACTCCACATGTCAGGGACCCAATGTGGGAATTCTGCCAATTGCTCAGTATATCTATTCCAATTATGAATTCTGGAACTGGAGAAATCACTACAGGGTGGGTTTGGGTACCCACTGGACCCACTGTAAGACACACCTTAGCTAAGACTCCATCAATAACTTGACCTTCATATGCCCCCACTCTGATTGTAGGTGGGCCACAAAGACACTTTAGGTCTCCTGGAATTAGTGTCAGTTCAGAGCCAGTGTCCAGTAAACCCTGAAAAATCTGGTTATTTCCTTTTTCCCAATGAACAGTCACTGTTGTAAAAGGCTTCATATCCCTTTGGGGAAGGCTGGGAGAAAGATTGACATTATAAATTTTTGGCAATGTAGTGAGGT
>NW_006921956.1:2942789-2946075 GCF_000298275.1 Orycteropus afer afer
GGCCCCGACTCATAGCGACCCCTCCTTGGGTTTCCGAGGCAGTATCACTACGGAAGTAGGATTGCCCAACCTTCCTTCCGAGGAGTGTCTGGTGGGTTTGAACCGCCAGCCTTCTGGTTAGCAGTCAAGTGCTTTAGCCACTATGCTACCAGTTTATCCTTATACCATGTAAAAAATAGTCTTTTTTTTTTTTTTTACTTCACATATCAGTAAACTGGCTTTGTTTAACTCTCTCCTTTTATAAGCATTTGTTTTATAAGTTAATCAATGATGAAATTGAGGACAAGAGACTTTAGTAACTAATTTAAGGCCTGATAAAATAGAATCCTTGTCTTATGCAAAGAGATCAGCTACCGACTTAAAGTTGGTGATTTGAACCCATCCAGTGGTGCTGCAGAAGAAAGACCTGGCAATTCACTTCTGTAGAGATTACAGCCAAGAAAACTCTATGAGTGAGTAGAAGACAGTTCTACTCACTATGAGGCAGAATCAACCCGATGACATTTCTTTTGGTGTTTTGCTTTGCTCATACATGGCAATAGCAAAACATAGGGCTTTGATCTTTTTTCTGAATTTTAATGTTGTTTTTCATGCACATCAGCAGTTTGGGCTTAAAGTAAAGCATTGTTTAGATTATTAAATGTTATGTATAATAATCACATAAATGCTTGTCCTGCAGTGTCTGTAAGTTAGAGTTGGTGTTGGAAGATTTCAAATACATTGCTGTTGTTCTTGTAGGTAACCTTGAGTTGGTTCCAACTCGAAATGACTTTATGTACAACAGAACGAAACACCAGCTGATGTCATGTTAGGGAGCAACATGTATCTTAACTGATTGCTTTTAGAATATTTAATACAGTTGGAGAAAAAACGCAATTGGAAAATTTTCAGTATTAAACACAAATACATTTTCATAAGCTTCCATATTGTGAGACAAGCTGCAGATTTCAAAGGAGTTGTGATAGATGGCACTAATGTAAGTATCTCCTGAGATGAGTTTACAGACATGAAGCCAGTTCAGCAGAATAAGGTTTTGAGATGTCCTATCACTTGGGGCTCTCTCTCTTCTGCACTTTTACCAGATTGCTCTTCTCTGAAGAAGTCTTGATGGCACAGTGGTTGAGTGTTTAGCTGCTAACAGAAAGTTCATCAGTTTGAACACATTAGCTGCTCTGTGGGAGAAAGAAGTGGCAGTCTGCTTCCATAAAGATTAACAGAAAGCAAACTTGTTGCTGTCAAGTTGATTCCAATTCATAATGTCCCTATAGGACAGAATAGCACTGTTCCATAGGGTTTCCAAGGTTGTAATCACTACGGAAGAAGATACTTGTCTCCTGTGGAGTAGCTGATTGGTTTGAACTGCCAACCTTTCAGCTGTGGCTGGAGATCTTTAACCACTGTGCAACCAGGGCTCCTTCCACAATGATTACAGCCTTGGATCCCTCATGAACCAATTCTTCTCCCTCCTCTGTCCTACGTGGTCACTATGAGTTGGACTCAATCCCACAATGACTTTTGTTTTGGTTTGGCTTTTGCCTGAGTTACCTTTCGCACCAACCCCTTCAAGCTTCACCCAGTATTTTTCTCGTCTGATAAATAAGTGTGAGCTGTTTCAGTTGTCAGTTTAGAATCTAGAATAACATCTAGCCCATTATAAGCATTAATTACATGCTTGTTGAAAAGATAAATTTTTCATTTCTTCCAGAGCAATATGTGAGTTAAATTCTCAAATTAAAAAGCAAAAAATAGTAACCATTTAAAGTGATTGCCAATTTCCTGGTGAACATACTCCTACCATAGCAAATTTCAAGCTACCAGTGCTTCGTCAACCACACTGTAAAATTCCAGAAAATGTGACATTGATTCTTCCAAGCTGCCATGTGCCATTTTCATCACACATTGTCTCCAGAAAACCATTGGAAAAGGTTTAAAATAATAAGTGAACCCAGAGAGCCAGAAAAGGGAGATGGGAAAGCACTTGTTTCTGAAACTGATGCTCAAAGAAGTTATGCTCATTTATTTCCTCAACCAGAAATACGATATTGCTAGATTTCAAACTGCCTTAACTTTCATTTAGTCTGCCTCCCCTTTGGTTACATAGAGCAACTCCTGGAAAACTGCCGCTCGTGGAATTTACCACACTTTGATCTTTCCTTCTTATCTCTTTTTCTTTTTTGCCCCGCTTCATGATCACTGTGCATATGAATGTTTTGTGAAGGTAGGAAAGGTACCAAAAACAAGAAAATTACTAGCAATTTTCAAATGCACCAGCTGCTCCTCAGGAGGAAGATGGGACAATCTACTTCCCTAAAGAAACCTGATGAGAGTTTCTAAGAGTCAGAATTCACTCTATGGCAGTGTTTTTTTTTTTTTTTTTTTTCTTTTTTCATCATGTGCCAAGGCATATACTATGTTGTGCATACATTAAATCATTCATTCTCACAATAATCCAATCAAATAAGTACCCATATCCCAATTTTCCATGGTAAGTACCAGAGACTAATTTGTCATTGAAGAGATGTAAGATTCAAATTGAGTTTGTTTGATTCCTGAGGCCACACATGCTAGACTAAGTCCTACTTCCTTGTGTAGTTCAGGTCATGGCAAGTAAAATGACCATTATGCATTTGCATATCATCTCTAGTCCATAAGATGTTTCAGCAACTCTAGGAGATGAGGCAGTATGATGTGGTATTATTTTTTCAGGTGTGTAATCTGAGGAAAGCAAGGAGATTCACATCACATTTAAATAATGGTGTCCTTAGAGTCCAAAAAGAAAAGAACAAAATGCCTAATATTCCTTCTCATAGATCCTCAAAACTGGCCCCAAACCCAGAAATCATCTAGTCTGATGCTCTATGTTCATAGAAATGTTCTTTATTGTTGTGTATAAAATTATAAAGTAAATATTTCAAAATTGCAAGACTAATATTTTAGGAATTACATTAATAAAATGGGACAATATTTGCAAAACAGGATATAGTGATACATGGTATCTACTGATTTGAAACTCAGTCCCTCTAAGTAGTGCAGATTGGTAAGATTTCAGCTGCTAATCAAAAAGTTGGGGGTTTGAGTCCACTGAGAGGCTCTACTTCTGAAAAATCATAGCTATTGAAACCTTACCCTGAAACTCATGGTGTGGTTATGAGTAGGAATCAACTCCATGGCACCTATTTCATATATATATATAATGCATGTGTGTGTATACATGTGTGTGTGTATATATATATATATATATACATGTATACACACACATGCATTATATATATACACACACATATGT
>NW_006921956.1:2946175-2950238 GCF_000298275.1 Orycteropus afer afer
TATATATATATATATATATACATGTATACACACACATGCATTATATATATACACACACATATGTATTACATTTAGCTTCAGGTTTTTCATAAAATGTAAACCCACCAGCCACTCCTTGGAAGGAAGTTTGGGAAATCTAGTTCTGTAGTGATACCATTACTGTCTTGGAAACCCAAGGAGAGGTCGCTATGAGTCAGGCCCAACTCAACAGCACATAACAACAACAACATATACATATTTAACATTTAATTTAGTATTTTACAAGAATAGATATACATGTGTTGTTGCTATTACATGCTCTCCAGTTGGTTCTGATTCATAGGGACCAACAGAATGAAGTACAACCCACTCCAGTACTATAGATATGTATGTATGTGTGTGTGTGTATATGTGTGTGTATATATATATATATATGTATGTATGTATTAGTACACACACACACACACACATACACATATACATATATGTATACACACACACATATGGAGTTCTAGTGGTATTGTGGGTAAGACATTTGGCTGCTAACTAGAGGATTGGTGGTTCAAACACACCAGCTGCTCTGCAGGAGGAAGATGAGACAATCTGCTTCTGTAAAGATTTACAGACTTGGATACCTAATGGGGGTGGGTTTCTTAGAGTAGTAATTGACTTGGTGTCAGTGGGTTTGGTATATGTACATAACATATTTAGCTTTAGTATTTTATAAGAAAATAGATGTATTTGAAGAATATCAAACCAACCTTTCTGAGCATTGGGGAAGCTGTGAAAATAATATATCTGAAACTTTTAACACGGCCAAAAATGAACAATATTTGAAGGAAGATAATTTGAACTACAAATTAATAGAAATAACAGCAGGGGGGCTTAAAATTGCAATGGGATTTAGGGAGTCAAAGTTTTTGGTCAACAAGAGTCATATCTTTATGCATATCATTGTTTGTTGAAACTTAACATATGACTAGATGCTCAGTAAAGATGATTTTTAAAAACATGTTCAGGTTAATCAGTAGTTCAGACAGATGCAGCAGGATTTTTGTTTGCTTTCTTTTAAAATCAACTTGCCTTTTGCTTGTTTTCACCTACATTAGGAGTCATTTGTCCCTTCTATTGGGGCAGATACTCTTTTCCAGGATGAAATGAAAAAAAACATCTCCTTTCTTCCCTCAGAGGACACCAGATGATGTTATTTCTGAAGTCTAAATCCCCTTTCTCTTATGAAAAGAGAAACAATTTAAATTAATATTGTTTGAGTTGTGTGTGTTTTTGTCTATTTAATTTTTGTTGTGCTTGAACAGGCTCTTTTTGATATGTGCCATTCATATCTATTGTGACTGAATAATAATAACAGCAATAACTATATATCTGTTAGAGAGGAATACAGAGCCTATGAGAAGGAAGGTAAATGATGTTGGGATGGGAAGAGATAGGTGAGGGGCTCTGAGCTGGGAGAATTGCTCAGATGTGGTAAAGCCTGGACAATGCTTGGGCTTGGGTTGACTGAAGAACCCTGTAAAGAAAAGGAACAATTTTTGAAAGCCCATAAACCTGCCAGTCCTCTTTATTTTCTTTCTTAAAAATGACACTTTATATATTTTTCCAATCTTTCTGTGAGTGGGAGATCCATAACTGCATCAGCCAGTAACCTGCCAGCCAACTGCTGGGTACTCTGCTGACTACTGTGCAAACCCACCCTGCAGTATCTTCCAACTCAGATGTCTGTGAGATCAGAGGAATACCTGCATCTCCAGCAGTGTGAGCAGTGTGAGCTTCAATAGTTGAAGGTATAGCTGATCACCACAGAACACCCTCAGCTGGGACAATGTGGAGGGGGCCCCTCTGTTGCATGGATATGCACATCAATATTATTTTTGAAACCAACATGAACTACTTTGGTTCCACATCACTGAAAAAAAAAAAAATGTTCTTGGTGTAATTAAATATCAGTTCTTATTTCCCTTGATACATAGAATTATGGCTTGCACTGGAAGATTTAGGGGTAATGAGATCAGAAAGAAGAGAGAAAACATTAGAGTTTTGCAAAAAATTCATTGTGTCATTGGCAGTATTTATGCCCTGAAAGATTTGTGGAAAATCTTGGTACATCAAAAGAAGATAGAAAGAATACACAGTCGTTGCACCAAAATGAATTGGTCAGCATTCAAACATTTCAGGAGGTTGTGTATGTTCAAGAACCGATGGCATTCAAGGAAGAACACAGAAAGAGCTGGTTAAAAAAAAAAAAAAAAAGTTCAAAGAATTGACAGAATACTGATTGAAATCTCTCAACAAACAGATGCAACACTGGAAGTTCTAACTCATCTATATCAAGAATTTTAGAAGAACTATCTGGGAAACTAATTGGAAGAGATCTATATCTGTGCTTATTTCAAAGAAAGATGATCCAACAGAATGTGGAAACTATCAAATAATCATTAATATCACACTAAGTAAAGTTTTGCTGAAAATAATTTAGAAACAGTTGCAGCAGTATTTTGACAGGGAACTACAAGCTGGATTCAGAATGGGACATGAAACAAGACCTATCAGAGCTGATGTCAGATAGAACTTGGATGAAAGCAAAGAATAGAACAAAGATGTTTACCTGTATTTCATTGTCTGTGAAAAGGCATTCAAGTGTGTGGAACATAACAAATTATGGGTAATATTGTGAAGAATGAGACTTGCAGAACACTTAATTGTGCTCATGAGGAACCTCTTTGTAGAACAAGAGGCAGGCATTCTAACAGAACAAGAGGATACTCTGTAGTTTAAAATCAAGGAAGGTGGGTGTCAGGGTTGTATCCTTTCACCCTGCTTATTCAATCTGTATACTCAGCAAATAATCTGAGGACCTAGACATATGAAGAACACGGCAACAAAACTTGAGAGTGGCTCATTAAAAACCCATGATATGCACAGGGAAGTGGAAACTACAGAGAGGAAGTGGGAAGAGAGCTGTTACATTGTGGGGAATTGCAGTCAATGTCATGAAACAAAATACATATGAACTGCTGTATAAGAAATGAATTTGCAATGTAAACTTTTACCCAAATCATAATAAAAATAAAAATAATAATAAAAAAAAAGACCACCTATGATATGAAGAGGACTTAATCTTGGTTGCGGAAAGTGAAAATGACTTCATGCACTTAATGATGAAGATTAAAAACTATAGCTTTCAGTATGGATTATATCTATACATAAGCAAACAAACAAACAACAACAACAACCAAAATCTCACAAACAGATCAATATGTAACACCATGATAAATGGAGAAAAATACTGATTGTGAAGGATTTCATTTTACTTGGCTCCACAATCAACACCCATGGAAGCAGCAGTCAAGAAGTCAGGTGACTTATCGCACTGGGCTAGTCTGTTGCAAAAGTCTTTAAAATGTTAAAGAGCAAAGATCATTTTAAGATTAAGGTGAGCCTGACCCAAGCCATGGTGTTTTCAATTGTGCCAAAAGTGTACAAAAGCTGGACAATGAATAAAAGAGGCTGAAGGAGAATTGATGCATTTGAGTTAAGGTCTTAGCAAAGAATATTGAATATGCATTCCATGGACTGCAAGAAGAATGAACAAATCTGTCTTGGAAGAAGTACAGCCAGAATGCTCCCTTATAAGTGAGGATGGCAAGATTTCATCTCTTGTACTTGAGTCGTGTTATCAGGAGGGACCAGTCCCTAGGGAAAGACATCATGCTCGTTCAGGCGGAAGGTAAGTATAAAATAGGAAGACCGTCCACGAGATGCATTGACACAGTGGCTGCAACAATGGGCTCAAACACAGCACTGATAGTGAAGATGGTGCAGGAGTCGGCAGCACTTCATCCTCTTGTGCATAGAATGGCATGCGTCAGAAATGACTCGATGGCATCTAACAACAGCATGGTGCAGTTCTAGGGAAGAAAATACCTTGGATCCAGCTGGCCAAGGCGAGTGAAGATTTTAGAAGCGGCTTAGCTAGATAGCTTTAAGGAGTGATGACATAGTGCCTAAGGTATTTAATTGCTCACCAGAAGGCTGACGGTTCAAACCCACCAGCCACTCCTCGGAA
>NW_006921956.1:2950728-2952376 GCF_000298275.1 Orycteropus afer afer
ATTTGGCTGCTAGCCAAAAAATAGGTAGTTGGAACTCACCACCCTCTCTGTAGGAAAAAGATGAGACAGTCTGTTTCCGTAGAGATATACAGCCTAAGAACCCCTGTGGGGCAGTTCTACTCTGTTGTATAGGGTCGCTATGAGTAGAAATTGCATGGCAGTGGGTTCGGTTATTAGTTGTTTCCTTGGTTTATTATTGCTTTCTTCTTTAGAAAAAAACTAACAGAAAGAACAAAAACCGTACATTTTCTATAAATTTCCAACATAGTTTTTCCAAGATTATTGTTGAGGTATTTTAAAGCTGATTTTCCTCATGTTTGGAGATTTAAAGGTATGTACCTGACATTTATAACTTATCCTAAGAAGTATATTATGAAAGTCCCTGTATTAATTAAAAGCAATAAGCATTGCTATTGATACTGATGTTATTTTGGGATGCTGTTTGCCTGTGGTGAACCTAGATTTTATTGAGGAAGTCAATACATTTCAATGTTACAGTACTGAGAATGTAAAATATAATAACAAATTGAATAAAGAGAATATAATGCATTAACTGCTCTTGATCACATATTTTATCCCTATCTTACTTTTCACATGATCAAAGGCAAATTCCTATCATATGCTGGATACTTTCCTTTTATCTATCTATCTATCTATCTATCTATCTATCTATCTATCTATTTATTTTATTTCTCCCCCTGTTCTATAAACACAAAGCATAATCCTAAACTACATATGAGAAACCATGTATCATAATTTCATGTATTGATCCATTAATCAAATGCAATCAAATCAGATGTTTCACATCAGGTATACAAATGATTTCTCTATTGGCAGAATATTCTGTGGTGCTCTACAGGCTTAAGTCTTGAAAGAACATGAGAAAGGATTGTAAAAAATTGAAAACATACACAGAGCATTTTACTGAAAAGATATCTCAAAGTTAGAATAAAAATCAGAATCTGACTTGTTAATTGTGTTTAATAAGGAGCTCTGTTAGCATAGTGGCTAAGGCACTTGACTGCTAACCAGAAGGCTGGCAGTTCGAATCCACCAGCCACTCCTCAGAAGGAAGATGGGGCAATCTACTTCCATAGTGATACTGCCTCGGAAATGCAAGGAGGGGTCACTATGAGTCGGGTCCAACTCGATGGCACACAACAACAACAACAACTACAATTTGTTTTATCACATATAATTCATTTGTATTTAATGAAAATGGTCTAGTAAGTAGGAGATGAAGCAATAAAGTTGGAATGAAATGGGGATAATGGATTACATACACAATAATTATTGTTGCAAAAAATATCTTAAAGAAGACTTGAAATAAGCATTAAGTCAGGTGTGCAATTTTCTGAAGCTTCTATTCAAACTAAACACAGTACAAGGAAAAAGGGGGAATAGAGAAGAGCAACCACATATTACATTTGTAACCAACTTTGATCTCTTTGTAGTAGTCAAAACAGGGATGCAAGATCCCGTTGTTGTTGTTGTTGTTATGTGTCGTTGAGTCGGACCCGATTCATAGCGACCACTCCTTGAGTTTCTGAGGCAGTATCATTACCAAAGTAGATTGCCCCATCTTCCTTCAGAGGAGTGGCTGGTGGGTTTGAACCGCCAGCCTTCTGGTTAGCAGTCAAGTGCCTTA
>NW_006921956.1:2953605-2955802 GCF_000298275.1 Orycteropus afer afer
TCTTAACATTAGTATATAAATAATAAGAATAAATTACTAAACGAATATAAAGAAACATCATTATAGTCTGAAAATGCAAAGCTCATTGCAAAGTCTCTAAGGCTAAAGGCATCTTGACTTATTCTAAGATCTAAAATAAAAGTCAGTGTATTGGTGCAAAATGAACAAAGGAGAAAACATCATTTTTTTTTTACAAATAAGACTCCCACAAATAGTGTGCCCACATATCTGATGAGCAGAAATGATGAAATTAAGTAAAATGGTTTATGCATAGTGTAGTTGTCCCCTGCACCCCACCCCCAAAAAATATATAATGTGCACATTATTTTCATAAAAATAGTGTACTAGGAAAAAAAGGCTGAGACATGGGCTTCATAGGATAGTAAGAATTTGAGATTTTTTTTTGGAATACAGTGGTAAGGCATTGGGGCAATTTTAGTTAGTAGATGAACTACATTTTTAATTTTTTAATGTACTTTTTTTTGCAGAATAAATTATTGGGAGTAGGGATAAAAATAGAAACAAGGGAACCAGATAAGGGAGTATTGTGGTCTCCAAGTATGAGGAAGTAGGAGATGACAGTGATGATATAGAGCAATGGATGTACGTAGGGGAGGAACTTGAGTCAGGGACAAGAAAATCTGTTGACATAGTGTGATAGGCTGTGTTCTCTAGAGAAGCAAAATCAGCAAAGCTTTTATGTTGTTGTTGTTGTTACATTGACTCAGACCTGACTCATAGTGACCCCTCCTTGGGTTTCCAAGGCAGTATCACTACGGGAGTAGATTGCCCAACCTTCCTTCCGAGGAGGAGTGGAGAGGGTTTGAACCACTAGCCTTGTGGTTAGCAGTCAAGTACCTGAGGCACTACGCTAGCAGAGGCCCTAAAGCTTATATATAGTGAGAGAAAGAGAAATTTACCTTAGGAAAATTACTCACACACTTACAGAAGCTGGCAAGTCCTAAGTTCTTGGATCAAACATAAAGCTGGAGGCTTTTCCCGACTCATGCAGCTGCAGGGGCTGACGAGCTCAAGGTTGGCAGGCAGTGTACTGGCTGTTGACTTCAACAAATGATGAATCTAACATCTCCAGGCCAAATGGTGGATTGTTCACTCATAGACAATTGTAGGCAGCACAAGAGGATCCCAATCCACAGAAGAGTGTCTCTTTTTCCCAGGATATTCATAAATATATTGGAAGTAGGCCACACCCCTAGGGAAACTCCCTTTCAACCAGTTGGCTGCTCAAAACATATACATCCCATCTCATCATGGGAATAACCCACATCAAAACTGCTTAAACCACTCAGAATTGTGGTCCAGCCAAGTTGACACACAACTCCAACTATCACACATGGGTTGGACGTGGAGGACAAGAAAAATAAAATAAAATAAAGTAATGATTTTTCTTCTGCATCTGGGTTGGATAGAAGCAGAAACCTGGCCTCCAGGGGGAGGAAGTGGAGAGGTATTCTTGTGGGAATTTCCCAAGTGTCAGGCTTTGCCCATTTTAAGATTAAGGTACTGTTTTAAAATCCACGTGGAACAGTCAAATAGGAAGTGGGATATTCAAATTTGAAATTTCAGGGAAAGTAGGGTTGGTTGTTTGTAAGATGCCTTCAAATCACTTCATGTCTCACAGTGAACCTATGTAAAACAGAACAAAACATTGCTAAATCCTGCACTGTCCCCACAATCTTTGCTCTGCCTGAGCACAGCATTACAGCCCCTGGGTCAATACATTTCATTGAGGGCCTTCCCCTTATTCGTTGACCTTCTACTTTACCAAGCATGATGTCCTTCTTCAGGGATTGGTTCCTTTTGACAGTATGGTCAAAGTACAAGAGAGGAGTTCTGGCCATTCTCACTTGTAAGGAGCTCTCTAATGGTCCCTCTTCCAAAGACAGACTTGTTCATTCTTCTAACAGTCCAGGGTACTTTCAATATTATTCTCCAACACCACAATTCAAACGCATCAATTCTCCCTTATTGTTGTTATATGCCGTTGAGTTGGACCTGACACATAGTGACCCTCCTTGGGTTTCCGAGGCACTATCACCATGGAAGTAGATTGCCCAACCTTCCTTCCGAGAAGTGCCTGGTGGGTTTGAACCAGCAGCCTTCTGGTTAGCAGTCAAGTGCCTTAGGCACTATGTCACCAGAACTCCTAATTCTCCTTTAGCCTTCCTTATTCATC
>NW_006921956.1:2956457-2961078 GCF_000298275.1 Orycteropus afer afer
TCATATGCTACGTTCTGAAATGGTTGAACATCAATAAATTCTTTTTGGTATAGTAACTCTGTGTTTTCATTCTATCGTCTTTTGATCCTTCATTCATCATTCAATATTTTACCCATAGAATCTTTCACTCTATCAGAGTAAACAAACAGAAACCTAACCCACTGCCACTGAGTTGGTTTTGACTCATAAAGACCCTCTAGGACAAAGCAGAACCGCCCTCATAGAGCTTCCAATTTTCATAGAAGCAGACTGCTTCATCTTCCTCATGCAGAGCAGCTGGTGGCTTCAAACTGCCTACCTTTTGGCTAGCAGCCCAATATTTTAACCACAGTACTACCAGAGCTCCTGTATCACAGTAAATATCACCTTTAAAGTCTTTATTGTTATGGCATCTGAAATAACCTAGCAAACAACTTGCACATTGTAGGGACTCAACAAGTATTTATTAAAAAAATATTTATATATGAAACATAATGTTAAAGGGCAGGCAATAGAGAAAAGACTAGAAATACTGAGTGATTTGAGAGGGGACTTGTTAGCTTCCAATGTCTGTTGTAACATATTACTCCAACGTTGGTGGCTATGAATACCAATAATTTATTTTCTCACACCTCAAGAGGCCAGATGTCTTAAATTTGTATCATTGGGCCAACGTCAATGTTTTTGCTGGGCCACATAATTCTGGAAATCTAGGAGAGATTGCTTTCCCTGTCTTTTCTAGCTTATGGTGGCTGCCAGCTTTCCTTGGTGTATGGCAACATCATTCCATTTTTCCAAGCCAGCATCTTCATATCTCTTTCTGCTCTGTCTTCATGTTGCCTTCTCTTCTGTGTGTGTCAAATCTCCTTCTGCCTTCCCTGTAATAAGTATACATGTATTTGTTTTTAATACCTACCCAGGTAATGCAAGATAATCTCTTCATCTCAAAAACTTATAAGGTAACATTCACAAATTCTAAGGATTAGGACATGGCTATCTTCTGTTGGGTCATTTTTCAGCCAAACACAGATTGTGTTGAATATGGTAGATGATAGATAAGGCTATAATAAAACATAATTTCTACTAAAATAGTGTATTGTGTAAAAGTATCAGGGGAGCATGAAAGTAAACCAAATTAATTCAGTTTAAGGAAATAATTAATTAATTATTCTGGAAATTGATGTGGAGAAGTACTTCTATTCTTGAAATAAGAGTTGGAGTTTATCAAATTGAGAGTAAGGAGAAAAGGAAAAACAAGCATAGAATACTGTATGAATAAGATAAAGACCTGTGAGTATGTGGAACTAAACAAAGGGGACATTAGTGAACATACTTTAATCCCATCTCCTAAATAAAACTTTTTATTGAGTTGTTATCATTGACCAACCTTTGGAGCATATTAAAAAAAAATCAGGATATGATATTTGGAGAATTCCAGAAGCTTAGATCATCCTTGGGGAAATAAAGTGTGTGTACATGGGATAAATAAAGAATAATATAAATAAATATGCAATTATATGCTAACCTTTATAATATTTACAAAGAATTCAAAGGCAAAACAAAATCACATTTTTTTTTTAAAGTGAGTATGAATGATGAAAAAAAAAAAAAAAAAAAAAAAAGCAAACTCACTGCCACTGAGTTGAATCTGACTCATAGTGACCGCCCCCCCCCCCTTGGGTTTCTGAGGTAGTATCTCTGTGGAAGTAGATTGCCCAATCTTCCTTCCAAGAAGTGGCTGAGTTCAAACTACCTGCCTTCTGGTTAGCAGTCAAATGCCTTAGGCACTATGCCACCAGAGCACCCATGAATGATGGAACATTGGTGGAATTTGAATATGTGAGGAAGGTAAAATTTGCAGGGTAGTCAGGCAGAAGAAATAACATGAGCTAAGCTCTAGTAGCATAGTGCCTAAGGCACTTGACTGCTAACCAGAAGGCTGGCGGTTCAAATCCATCAGTCAATCCTCGGAAGGAAGGTTGGGCGATCTACTTCCATAGTGATACTGCCTCGGAAACCCAAGGAGGAGTCGCTATGAGTCGGGTCTGACTCGATGGCACATACCACCACCACCAACAACAAAGGCATGGATAAGAAATGTGTACACAGAGTAGGAAATTACTTAATATGGCTCTCTAGCCACAACCCTCCATTTTGTGATGTATTATAAATCTTAGCCTCTATGCTTGTCGTTGTGGTCCCATGTTAGGTTGAGTTTTCTTTTGCATGGATGAGGCAGGATTGGAATGTGCAGTAGTTAATGTTATAAGACAACTTGTCTGGACCTGGTTTTGAGTGGCTGGACAACTGGTTGTAGTTATTCTCCATGATGAGACTAACAATCAATTCCATGGTGGTATCTGCTACAAGGAGCTGAGTAGCTGTTTTACGGATGTGGTCTGTTTCCAATATATAAGGAAAAGCTTTGGTAAAGGTCTCTGCAGTTGTTGACATGCTTGAAGCCTGCATGTAGCCAAGTCACCATTCAGCACCTTGACATGTTGTCTGCTAATCTCAGGGCTGTTAATGGTCTTGAATTAGTGGCCTGCCATGTGGTTTGATAATTTTGGGACTGTGTCATTTTACTTGTCGACCTTGAGTTTGTCAGCCTCAGCAGTCAGAAATTGCTGAGTGAAGAGAAGCCTCCAGCTTCAGTGAACCAGGAGCAAGAGACACAGCTGAAGCCCAAGATCAAAGGGCTTTCACCCAGACCCTAGAGCTTGGAACTTTGAACTTGGACTTCTACACTCCAAAAACTGTAAAGGAATAAACTCCTATTGACTAAAGCCACCTATTTGTGATATTTTCTGTTAGAGCAGAATGAAGTAACCAAAACAGAGTGGCATATATCTTGAGTTCTGTCTTCCTGGAGGGTGTAACTCAAGTAACCACTCTATGAAGGTATATATGTTAATGTCCTGGCAAAGATCACTCTCTTGCTCTGAACCTTGACCTGGTTTGTCAACATCTCACCCCCAGGACTAGGGACTTGAGATAGCATCCAGTTATTTGACTTGATGATTTGGGTTCTTTAGCTCCTGTGACACATGTGAGTGAGGAGAATCCTCCTGACTATCACCTGACCCACGGATTTGGGACTCACCAGATTCTGCCACTGTGTGAGCCATTTCCTTGGCAGTTTGTGAGTTCTGTGGAACATTAAGACTGAAGGCAGAGTACTGAGGGAAGAGCAGGAGTTGATGTTAGAGGTAATGAAGTGGTAAAACAGTTTGGAAGAGTCAAATATTTGGGACATCTTTAACCTCTACCTCATCAGGACCAACCTTGGGTGAAATGTTCTAAAAGAAATTATTCCATCAGTGAAAGTGAGGGAAAATTAGGCAAATTAGGAACTCTGTGATCAGAATACCTAAAGAATAACAAGAAACAACACTGAAAAAACTATCCTATGGTCATATTAACAAAGGATTTAAGAGCACAATTGCAAAAAGTTCATTAGAGACATGTCCTCTGACCTCCTCTAACTTCATGAGGGTGACAGAGATTCACCATCAGCAGCATAAGCCCATGGCTGATTCCTATGAGGCTAACATCAGACATGCTACCACCCTCCAACCTTTTCATGAATTATGACACCAACCATCCCTCCCGTTGCACTCTGTCCTTGTCTGCTGAATTTGATAATTTATTGAAATGGGCACACAGAACTCACAGACAATAACCATGATTATGGGTTTGTTAGGGAAGCAACAGGCTACAATTCATGTTCAGGATATAATCCTTCTATCAGAATAGTCTCCCCTCTGCCATACTCATAGGCATGCCTCTCCTTGGCCCTTGGCCTCTTGGCCTGGCCTCTGCCTTTCTCAGGCAAATGTGACAAAGCTCTTTTAGCTCTGCTGATAACTGCACCCCACTCTGCCAGCAAGCCCCTTGCCCAAAGGCACTCAGCTTTCTCATTCCATGGGCTGGCAAGCCTACTGCTATTTCTCTTGCTGGTATCTTGGTTCTTCTGCCTCTGCTGCCATAATCTCTGCAATCTCTCAGCACAGGGTTCTCAGGTCCAAGGAAGAACTCCACTCCTGATTCTTCTCTGTCTTGATGGTGGTGATATCCCCCCTTTTTCCTCTGAGAGTTCTCGTTTTAAGCCTAGAGGAATGACAAAACTGATCAATTCCTGGGTTAGGGTTCCATACATCTCATTTCCATGGTCCCACCCCAACAGAGGTGTGATACACATTATTTATATTACTAACAAGCTGTCCAGTCCCCTTGGTGGGCCACAAGCACCTCACATTTACATAGTTCCACCCAGTTATCTGGTGGGAGTAGCAAAGACCATGGCTAGAAAAGCCATACCAAACAATTCACTGCACCACAGCATGGAATATGAATCCTTGAAGCCTTCCTCAAATGATAATGAACTATATGGATGCTTACAATTCTGACATACAGTTTTGAGACTATATCAGCAGTTCCCAACTTTTGAAGTATTGGAGTTACAATGAGCCACACTTAACAACTCTTTGAGTCTTGCTGTTGTTGTTTCTGGTACATCTTATCTTTAGTAATATTTATGAAATACAATGTTCCAGTATGTAATTTGCCGATGTTATTATTCTCATGCCAACACCCAAAACAAACAATGATTAGATTTACAAAGATATTGATAATAAAAACA
>NW_006921956.1:2963298-2967830 GCF_000298275.1 Orycteropus afer afer
ATGCTTTTTGGAAGCGAGAATGGCCAGATGTCATCTCACCTACTCTGGTCATGTTGTCAGAAGGAACCATTCCCTGGGGAAGGATGCCATGCTTGGTAAAGTGGAGGGACAATGAAGAAGAGGAAGGTCCTCAACGAGATTGACTGACATAGTGGCTATGATGGGCTCAGGCATAGAAGGATCATGAGGCTGGCACAGGACTGGGCAGAGTTTCGTTCTGTGCATAGGGGTGCTATGAGTCAGAAACGAATCAACAGCACTTAACAACAACAACAACAGTATTCATCAGGATGACTAAATGCCTGACATTCTACTATTGTTGACTGGGATGGCATCCAAGCACCAAGATTTGGAATATGGAAATGTGTTTGGGATTTTTCTTTCTTTCCTGTTTTCTTATTTTTTTGTTGGTTCGGTCACTCCGGGTCTCAATTCATTGCTATTTTCTGTGGCTGTGTTATTACTCTTGATATGGTAAATTAGGAACCAACAGTGCTGGGCGGGCAGGTCAGGACTCAGAGGAGCCTGAGAATAGTACTCACAGGAGGAGAAACCAAGGGAAAGTAATTACTATAATACAAAATATCAAGAGAGGGAGCTTGACCTTTCAGAATCCAGTGAGCTGTGCTGGATGCCCCAGTTGCTGCCTGGAATAGTGAAGAGATACATCTCCCCTACCAGGCTAAATGCCCTTTTTAGAAGCACCCTATTGAAGAAGAAAGTAAGGCATTTATGGTTCCTGAGTTAATGCAGGACAGTTAGGAGTTTGGAAGTCCAGTATTACAAGGGGAAGAAGATGTTTGAAGCAAAGGGGATCTAATGCATGCTCACAAACAAAGGATGTTAAACCAAAATGCTCTGGGATAAAGAGAAATGACAATATTTCTCCTTACAGACCTAAGGCAGTGACATCACTACAGTTGGTGTCACCTAATGTGGCAACTCTTGGTGTCATATTCAACCCCTGCCATCTCCATTTCCCTGTCATCCACATCCCCTGTCTACCCCTTTACTGCCCCCTACACACACACACACACACACACACACATCTCTGCACTCCTCACCAGTCGGCACAGTGACAAGGCCCTGCATGACCAACCCCCTTCCCCATAAGTCCTCCTTTCTCACTGGCTGGTGAGGGATAACAATGTACCACCCTGGGTGATTGTTGTTGTTGTTGTGATAGGGGATATCTATTCTAGACACCCAACCCTAGTGACACTGCTGCCTTGGAGGCTCCTCACCCAACAGTGCTGCTGACCCTGGGACCTGGCGTCATGTTGATGTCACCTTCTCTGTCAGTATTACGGACACAGATAGCATCCTCTGTCTGTCCAAATGGCTCCATTACCTAAAGGTAAACTATAAGAATAGCAATATAGCTTCTGTGACACATTTGTCCAGGTAAATATTTTTCTAATCATAAGGCCTCATTCAGTGCTTCAGAGCACTCAACTCAAACTGCTATTAAGTTTTTATTTGTGAGATTCATGTCTGCTTATCCTACTATGGGAGAAGCGGGCAATGTTAGAGTTTCTGTTTTCTATTCTGTCTTCTCTCATAGTGTCTGGTTTTGAGATGAGAGAGGTCATTACATATATATGTATGTGTATATATATATATATATATGTATATATGTATGTGTGTATATGAATGTATGTATATCTATATAAATTGCCATTTATGGAAGACCTGTGGTGAAACTAGCTAATGCACTTGGCTGCTAACCGAAAGGTGAAAGTTTCAATCCATCCAGAGGTATCTGGGAAAGAAGGCCTAGTGATCTGTTTACAAAAATCAGCCATTGAAAACCTAGTGGAAACAGTTCTATTCTGACAAACATGTGGTTCCTGTGAGTCAGAGTTGACTCAGTGGTATTGTTTATTGAAGGGTAAGCTGGTGCTTGTCAAATATTAATAGGTATACAAATCACGTGGGAGCTTGTTATAAACCAAGTTCTGATTAAGTTTTGGAGTGGGGCTAAGATTCTGCAATTCTAACACCTAATTTATATAGATATTCTTGGTGCCAGGACCACATTTTGAGAAGCAAGGAATTAGACATGCATTGAATAACAGCTGAGGCCCAGGAGTTTACTAACTAGTCCAGTTCACCCAGCAGATTAAGGGAAGATGCTGGATTCTAACCCAGAATAAGCTGACCCCTGCTGGCCCAAGCATGCCACTCACTTTCCAAAACCCCATCCATTCCTAAGTATGGCCACACAATCTCCCTTGTCTTCTTTCCAAAAAGCTGCTGAAAATAACTCATGGAGCATCTCTCATCTTTCCTTCCCTCATGTGAAATGCAGGATGTGGTAAACAGGTGGTGCTCCACCCTGAAAAGTAGCACTCTAAATCCCTGTAGACATAAGCTATAGAAAAGGAACCCCAGTGGAGAAGTGGTTAAAACTCTCAACTGAGAACCAAAACTTCATGGTTCAAACCCATCAGCTGCACCCTGGGAGGAAGTTGAGGCAGTCTGTTTCTGTAAAGACTTATCACCTTTGAAATTCTATGGGGCAGTTCTACTCTGCCCTATAGGATCACTATGAGTTAGAATCGACTGAGTGTTGTTGTTGTTATGTGCCATCAAGTGGAACCTGACTCATAGCGACCCCTCCTTGGTTTTCTGAGGCAATATCACTACGGAAGTAGATTTCCCAGCCTTCCTTCCAAGGAGTGGCTCGTGGGTTTGAACCTCCAGCCTTCTGGTTAGCAGTCAAGTGACTTAGGCACTATGCTACCAAAGCTCCTAACTGAGTGGTAGTGGGTGGGTAAACTAAATAAATTAAATAGCTCAATCAGTCATCAATTAAATTTTCCCTTCTCTGAACACAAAATAGATCCTCACATAGTGATTAAAAAGTAGAATCTATGTCTTTGCCCATCTGAGCTAAAGTTACAACAGCTGTAGCACCCACAAGTGAGACTGAAGAGAAAATGTAAAACCAGAAATAAGAGTGGAGCTATAAGGAATAAAAGCTCAGAGCTGAGTACCTTCACATGTCTACATTTTAGTGGATTTTAATTATGCTTTGATCTCCGAAGCATTTGAAGAAAGTAACACAATTAAACCTTACAGAAGTCTCTCCACTCTTCCTGAAGCACTTTGTGCGAGTGGATGTGTGTGTGACTCATATTAGAACATGGTTGTGATAATGTACCATATGGCTTTTGGCTTCTACCGGGTGGGTTTTACAAGAAAGAATAGACAGGGTTTCATTTTTCCCAGCTGTAAAAATGTAAAATGTTTAAATTAAAAATAACCTTTCAGCTGATTTCTTGCATAATTACTATCTTGTTTTGCTAATACTGTGGCTGAATTATAACTTGCCGAAGCCTTGGGGATTTGCATGCTGGTTTATGCCTGGATTTGCATTGACATGGTTTTCAGTCAAGTGCGTAACTAAATCCTGTGGCCATGTAATATTTGCATTGAAAATCAGTAGGAGATTAGGAGAATGACTCTGTACGGCCTCCCTACATAGATTCAATGATGGAAATTTTGAATCTCTCAAAATGCCACTTACTTCCATTAAAGTATCTGTGGCTGCTGAACCTGCACTTGCATCAAAAGACCAAAGCTGCAAGAGAAAAGATGCGGACAGCTATGACCATGTGAGACATGTTTGTGAAATGATCATTTTCCAGAATAAAAATTGACTTTGGGGAAGAAATTTGGAAATATTCTTGCTTAAAATAAAATTTTTGATGGGGAAAAAAATGAAAAAACATCATTTTGTTCTCTATTCAGCGACAAAATTTCTGACACCAGAGACAAACCCAGAACCTTTCACAATGCCATCAGACTGGCTTACGATACATTTTTTAAGGCAGCTAATGAGAAATTCTATAAAGTCAGGTTACATGAACTTCTTGATAGACTTTTTCCCCCTATGGATTGTTTATATGGTGAAATTCACATTGAATGAGATTATGTTCAGTGCTGAAAAAGGGCAAAATGTTTGACCCTAAACAAAATCATTTTTTTAAATGCTCATTGACTTTATAAGTGCTTTGACTTAACATTACACACTCTTCTCCCCTTTAAATCTGGAAAGCATTAAAGAGTGCATGCAGACACACCCATTGAAGGAAAATAAATCCCTGAAAATTTAAGGGACATTCCCAAAACTACACAATAGCCAATAATTAGTGTACATAAAAGAGTTTCTGGATGGTACAAAAGGTGAACTATTTTGTTACTAACTGGAAGGTTGGAGCTCACTTAATGGGGCCTTCCAGGACATGCCTGGCAATTTGCTTCTGAATGGCTCCAGCCTTGAAAGCCCTATGGAGCAGCTGTACTCTGCATACATGGGGTCTCAGCCACTAACAACAACCATATCTAAATCAACCTGTGCCAAAATGAGGGGAGAGAGAAACCGAACTGATCCAAAACCAAACTCATGCCATCAAGTCAATTTTGACTCATAACGAGCCCCCTTTGGGTTTCCAAGGCTGTAAATCTTTACAGAGGCAGACTGCCTCGTCTTTCTTCTGCAGAATAGATGGAACTATGGACCTTTC
>NW_006921956.1:2972550-2976532 GCF_000298275.1 Orycteropus afer afer
TCATGCTTGGTAGGGTGGAGGGTCGACGAAAGAGTGGGAGGCCTTCAACGAGATGGATTGATACGGTGGCTGCGATGATGAGCTCAAGTATAGCAGGGATTGTTGCGCTGGCGCGGGATCGGGCAGTGTTTCGTTCTGCTGTGCATGGGGTCGCTATGAGTCGGAAACGACTCAACGGCACATAGCAACAACAACAAAAACATACAGATATGATAAAAACAGTTCAGAGGGATAAAAATACCTCAACAAGTCTAGGAAAATAATGTTTCCATGAATAAAAAGAAAGCAGAGCTATATTCCATGAATATAAAGAAGGAGTGAAGATCTTAGATCACTGTAACAAAAGCATATTCTGTTGTGGAGTGATGATACAAAGACATCCATAATTATAAAACATAAATTAGTAAAATATAAAACTGCCAGCAACTAGAACCTTATGTAAAACAAAAGAAGAATGCCTATGATTTAAGGTGGTTGGGTGAGATTGGGGAGCTCTCTGGAGACAAGTTCAAACTGCCATGTTACACTTAATCTGCTTATTCGTCTTCTTCCACTCATTTGATAGTTCCTCTTCAGTTTTGTGGCCAAGTCAAATGAAGATAAATGGGGAGGGGTTGTCATTTCCTCAAACAGAAATAACATTCTCCTTCTTTCTATAGGATTCTTATTTTTTTTCTCTTTCCCACTAGTAGCTGTGAATTTGTATTCAAGGTTTACATTGACAGTATAAATCTATATTTCTCAAAATGTCCTCCATAGACAGGCATCATCTGGGAGTTTGTTTGTAAAAGGGTATAGTCGACCCCAACCCAGGTCTTCTGAGTCAGAGAATCAGTAGCCACGATGTTTTACAAAGACCTCCAGGTGGTGGTTCTAGTGAATTACAGTTTGAGAACCACTGCTATCAACATTAAGTTTCTTCAAATTTTTACAACCTCCTTCTACCCAACCTACTTTAGCGTGGGAGTAACCAGTTGATTTATTTTTTTACAGGACATACCATATCCATTAAATTAGAAGATAGTCAATGTTCTGAAAAACATATTATGAGTTGATCCTTTATAAAGAGTAATCATACTCTTAAATAATTTAAAAGAAGTTTTTTGTGTGTTTGTTTTTGCTTTTGTAATGGATTATACCATCACTAAGCTTTCTAGCTATTCTTGGTAAAGACTTGAAAAATGTTTGCCCTGATTTTGATAGAAACATAATATTTACAGGAAACCCTTTAATTATGTAAAAATGTATGTAATGAGAATGATGTAATGAAATAAAAAGTGCTTTAATAACTATTCTCTAAAGTTTTCATTCATATTTATATTTCCAATATATAAGTTGTTCATGTTTTTCTGTGTAAGTTTGGGTTGTCTCACTGCAAAAGTACACAGTTAATTTTGAAAAAATGTAACAAAATAGCTAATACTCTAGGGTTTCATTATGAAAATATTTAGTCAAAGTATTATTATTATTATTGCTTTCTTGTTTCACAGGTATTTCTATGTAAGTTTTATTTTTTCTTTAGCAGATAAATATGCATGGCACATATTTGGGACTTCTGGTGGTATAATGCCTAAGGTATTTGACTGCTAACCAGAAGACTGGCAGTTCAAACCCACCAGCCACTCTTTGGAAGGAAGATGGGACAATCCACTTATGTAGAGATACACACACACTGCCGTCGAGTTGGACTCGACTCATAGTGACTCTTCCTTGGGTTTCTGAGGCAGTATCACTACAGAAGTAGATTGCCCAACCTTCCTTCTGGGGACTGGCTGGTAGATTTAAACTTCCAGCCTTCTGGTTATCAGGCAAATGCCTTAGGCAATATGCCACCAGAGATACTGCCTTGGAAGCCCAAGGAGGGGTCGATGGCAGTGAGTTTGGTTTTGTTTTCTATATACATATTTATTAATATTTTCAATATATTATGTTTTGGATGTGTATGAAAATGATTTTAACTGAATTGTTACATAAAACCTGATTCAAAAAAATATAATAAATCTTGTAAATAAAGTGTCTAAGCTAGTATGTATAAAATAGAATTCCTTTCAAGCATCAGCTGCAATTTTTGAAGTGAAATGTATAAAACCGTGATTCTGCCCCTTCTTTTTCAGCTTCCGGCAGATTCTGTGTGAGAACAGGTACTGAAGGCATGGGAAGAAAGGCAGGATGTAGTAGGATTTCAATATCACATGCTGTCAGACATTCAGATATTTTTAATTATTATCTCTTTTTTGTAAAATTTCCTATGCCATTTAGCAAACCTAACTGATTAAATGCTTTAGACCTACACTGGTTCAGATCCCTCTATGTTCAGTTAACATAATCATCTATTGATGTCAAAACCATATACTCAGGGCTCCATGTGTGATGCAGATACAGCAATGTATCCGTCCATCTGGAATTACAGGCAAAGAAGTTTATATCCTTAGGAAAATAAATAAATACATTATGCTGGGCATGCATGTGCATGATTTTTTTAAATTAAATTTCTTATACTTTCGAAGGCCTTCCGAAGGACTTATTTTTAGGGTTTCAAACTGGTTCATTCCCATCTATCCCCCTGCTGAGATTTTGGATTTTCTTCCCAGATATCCTGAATCAGAATCGACATTTGAACACCATCCCCAGGTGATTCTTAGGTGTACAATCACCTGGGAGTTTTGTTCAAATGTTGATTCTGATTGAGTATATCTGGGAAGAAAATCCAAAATGCAAATTCTTAGCAAGGACTTGAACCAGAATGAGCTGGTTGGAAGCTCTATTTTTTTATTAGCCCTCAAAGCAGATGGGTTTCATTAAACTGCTCATACCATTCTCTGTAATCATCTGCCTCGCCATATCTAAGTGCAAAAGGGCAGACATATGAGGAGTCTCTTCTTCTCTAACCCTCTCTGCAAGGTGTCATCTAAGACCTCATTCATCACTGTGAAAACTGTGAATGGATAGCGATGGAATACCCCAAGGTCCCATCAGAAGCGGTGGTGTAACGCCTAACCTCTCCTCTGGCAAAGCATAAGCAACCTGCACTTTTGTCAAACTGTCAGCAAATACTTCTCTTTTGATATGTTTGCTCAACCCAACCCTCTGCAATGTCAACTCGCTGCAAATGTTTCATTTTGAAGAAACACCCAACAGTTGCCCTGATGAGGTTCTTAAAAATGAGTACTTTTGCCTCTGTGGTGGTTAAAACTATTTGGGATTTGTTTGCCTTCAGAGGGATCCAAAATATTTAGGAAACAAAATGGCTGTCAAATTCGATTGTCAAGTTGTAGTAGGTCATGAGAGTTACAGGACTATTTAAATAAAACTGGTGCAAAATATTGCCTTTATCAATATGACCCAAAGAGATAGGGAGTCCTACAGAAAATGGCAATAGAAGCAGCAGACACTAGTTCCGCACTCCCACTGCACTCCTCAACTGGACCTGGATGCTAATATAACGTTAACTGTATGGACCACAGTTATTTTCAATCACGCATCCCATAACTTTTCAATCAAATGAGATTAAAGCTGAGATCATCATCCACTTGTTAATTACAGTGTGAAGTATCTCAATCATTTTGTTTTTAGAGGTGGCATGAGAATTAGGAAAGACAGATAATGGCATTTCTTAAGCAGGATACAGATAGTGGTCTATTAAGCCTTGGAAACTTCTTCCAATTAACAGTATTCATCCTGACTCCCCTCATAATTCCAGTTCTAGTTGTCTAATGAATAAAAAAATGCGTAGATACATGCACTAGGGTCTTGTAAAAATCCAACCTTCCCTTAAATTTCATGGAGTGCTTTTAATCTCACAGTAGCATTTTGTTGTTGGTTTAATTACTTCTGCTTCTCTTTAAATTGGCCAATAATTTGTAGCCACCATAGGAGATATTTTCTTTTATAGTGAATTAATTGCACCTCCCTGATGCCAGAGTGAGTTTTGATGTTCTCAAGGGTGGTTTTCTGTTCAGAGGGGGAAAAAAATTAGTCACAA
>NW_006921956.1:2976900-2981590 GCF_000298275.1 Orycteropus afer afer
TCAGTAATGTAGGGCATGCTGAAATTAAAAGTTGTGTTTTTTTAATAGGTAATATGAATTCTGATACAATTATATGGGACGCATATGTCAAGTGGACTCTGGTGACCTGGTGACAGGAGTGGTGAGGTGAGGCCCATTTCTTCATATCATCTAAGTTATACAGGTCCTCACCAAGTAGAAACACATACTAAAAGTGGGATAGTAGCTTCCCAAGAAATCTGAGGGCCTGAAAATGTTGGTGGGAAAATGTGTCCCATAGGTCGTGAAAGGATTAAATATACTTGCTGAACATTTTAGAGTGTTTATAAACGATTGTGTTTTCTTTTTAATTTCTTAGCTTTTCTGATTAACTATAAACCATGCAAGTACTTAAGTGAATCTTATTAATTTAATAAATAAAATGTATAACTTATAATCTCTTAAATCATTCATACCTGTGCATAGACTTTGTTGGGTTTCCCCATAAAATTTAACTCTAATTACTAAACATGTTAAGAAAAAATGAAATTGTAAGATAGTTCTTGGTTGACCAAATTCTCAAATTGCCAAATATAACAGAATATTCTGTCACTCAAATATTAATTTTTCAGGCTAAATGCCTTTCCATGTTTATCCACTTAATTTTAATTTCTTTAAAGCTAAGAAATATGTCAATAAGAAAATCATGTCATCCTAAAAACCTTGGTGTAACCAATTCTGATGACTGTGTAATAACCAAGAACATAAGTAGAGATTTGAATGGCACATTGAACTCATTTTAGAATTTGTCATAGAGAGTTGGTAACTTAAATAAGTGAATGGTCAGGATCCAAATAAGGCGGTGGTGGTTTGGTGGTAGTATTCTCACTTTGCATACAAAGACCCGAGTTTGTACAAGCCAATCTACCTCATGCATAGCCACTGTCCATCCATCACTGGAGGCTTAGATGTGGCTTTGATGCTGATCAACTTTCAGCAGGGCTTCCAGACTAAGACTGACTAGGAAGAAAGACCTGGTGATCTACTTCTGAAAATTCTAGGGATCCCAATGTTCTGATCCTCAATGCATCATGGAAATAATGCAAGGCCAGGCAGTGTTTTCTTTTTTTTTTCTTCTGTGCATTGTATTGCCATGTGTCGGGGGCCACCTCAACAGCAGCTAACAACCAAAACAATACAAATCTTTACAAGTCTGTGTTACATCAATATCTACTTTTGACAATGCATGGAAGTCTGAAAACATTACCAAAATGCTTAACAAGATGTTGTATTATTTTGTCTTTCTATACATTTAGTAGATTCTCATCTAAGTGTAAGGAACCCTGGTAGTGAGACAAGGGTTGAAGCATACAGCTTCAAACTGAAAGGTCAGTGTCACCAGCCAATCCGTGGGTGAAAGACATGGAAGTCTGCTTCCGTAAAGTTTTGTAGTCTTGGAAACTCCATAGGATAATTCTACTCTTTCCTATAGGATCACCAGGAGTTGGAATTGACTTGACAGCAATGGGTTTTTTTTTTTTGGTTCATCTAGGTATAATGAGTAGTTTGATAGAACCATATGCTTTTTGAAGTAATAAAGTCTGGCAATTACTAATTTCTCTCACAGCTCAAGCATCTTATAGATGTCATGTCCTCTAGAATTATGAAAAGAAGTGGAATGTGGTGATCCTTTATGTTTCTGTGGGAGCAAATGTTACATGTGCTGAGCTTGTCTTGGGAACTTAAATAGCCTTTTCCGTTTGATTTTCCTGTGTTTAGCTACCCTCATCTCTAGAATACATGGCACAAATTCCACAAGACATGATGTGACATTCAAGGCTCTGGCATCTCATACCACTCGGGTCTATTCTTATCTATCGCAATTTCTCAACACAAATGCCCCAATTCCTTTAAGAGCTCTTGCTGACTATCCAAAAACAATAAAATGCCTTCCCAAAAGAGGAATTAATGAAATGCTACTTATGCTTTAACGCCTAAATCATAACTCACTGGATGTGTGAGACCTTTCTTTAGAAGTAATTGCAGATGTGCTGGACCTAAAATTTATAGCAAAGATTCCTAAACCAGGCTGGTCAGAACTCTAGGGGTTCTGTACCCTTATTACTATATGGTAAGAAGGGTCATTGTACAGATAAAGCCCTAAGCTTTGTTCACCTACTTGAATAAGGGGTCTAGCCATTTAGTATTTGTTCATTAATATGCAGCTTATATATCTGTCAGGATCCCACAGCTCTAAATAAATTAATAAATATTAATCAAATAGCCTATTCTCCTCCTAGGTTATAAACAGCAAGAAAGTGATAATTTCTAAAATTATTTTATTCCTCAATATTACATTATTTATAAATTGTTAGATATGTACACATGATGCTTTTATATGGGATGACGTGCTAGGTATAAAAGAAAGAAAACTTTACATGTGTTTAAGAGAGAGATACTTGAAATAATAGCAGGCGGAAAACTAGGAAAGCTGGTCTGAATCCTGTAACTAGGTTGCTATGCTAATTATAAGAGGGGTTAGTGCTGTGGACTATGAGGCACAAATTATTAAATTAATGATTAAAGTGATGTCACTTTCAAGTGCTGCTGTTGGAAGGCAGGTAGCAGTGTGGTAATGAACTAGGACGTTTTAGTGCTACTGCTCAAGTTAAGACCCTGGCTATCATTCACTACTTTATGACCTTGGAAAAGTTACTTAATTTTTTTAAGCTTGATTATTCTTATCTACAAAATGGATATAAAATGGTATCTCTTCTTCCCCTCTCCCCATTTCTGTCTTATGGAAAAGTTGGATGCTTCAATCTGTGCACAGTGCATAGGAATGCCATCAAGATTGAATGAAAAAATATTTTGAAAAATGTTAAGCACAAGACAGTGAAGATGTAACTTAAGTTTCCTCAATGTTTATAATTTTCTAGAGCTCAGAAAGACAATTAAGGACAATTTTGTTCATTTGACTGCTAATCAGAAGGCTGGTGGTTCAAACCTACCAGCCACTCCTTGGAAGGAAGACTGCACAATCTACTTCTGTAGAGATAAAGAAACTCATTTCCATTGAGTAGGACCCGACTCATAGCAATGCCTCCTTGGGTTTCCAAGGCTGTATCACTGCAGAAGTAGATTGCCCAACCTTCTTTCCGAGGAGTGGCTGGTGGGTTTGAACTACCAGTCTTCTGGTTAGCAGTCAAATGCCTTAGACACTGCGCCTTACCGCCTCAGAAACCCAAGGAGAGGTTGCTATGACTCAGAATCTACTTAATGACAGTGAGTTTGGTTGTTTATTTTTAAGCTATTCAGCATTTCATATTTCTAAGAAAGTATGACAATTATATATGTCTTATGAGCCTTTGTATTCAAATGAGGAAAGTCAAGATCATGTTTATTAATATTAACAAAAACTACTTTAGCAGCAGCATCTCTAACTAGTTCATTTATTCAGAACTAATATGTATCTAATTTGCATTGTTTAATCATGTTATAAAAGGTAATATATGGCCCACATTCTTTATTCATTTATTGCATTTTTTCTCTTGAGGTAAGTTTATTAAGAAAAGATCCTCAGTTATGGTTAAAAACCTTTGCTGATTTGACTGGGACTTCCCTGATTTTTAAGGAGCTCTGTTCATGTAGTGGTTAAGGCATTTGGCTGCTAATAAAAGGTCATTTGTTAGAACTCACCAGCTGCTCCATGGAAGAAAGATGAGGCACCGTACTTCTGTAAAGATTTACAGTCTTGGGAGCCCTCCAATGGGGTTGCTATGAGTTGAAATCAACTCAGTGGCAGTGACTGGTTTGATTTTTGGTTTCTCATTTTATCTCTAAAGTCTCACACCCAGAAGCCTCTTCTGCCCTCCATAAACCAGAGTAGTTGGTGACATAAAGTTTGTTTATTCCCTACAATGTTTAGCATAGGTTATTAATTGTGAGCAATTCTCAATTAACATTTGTTGAATTGAAATAAATTCACTTGATCACTGTCAAAATCCATCTATCAGTTCAATATGTACTAGGCATATGCCTAAGCTGTGGAGACTAGGGAAAACGTCTTAGATTTATATGATCAAAGAGCTACCAGGTAAATTGATACAGGTCCAGGAAAGCCAAAGAGGATTAGAAAAGAAAGTCAGTTCAATAGTGCAATAAAAATAAACTGCCCAGAAAATTTTAATGTACTATAATTAAATTTCTTACTCATTTATTGGAAAGTATAAGAGAGGATGATATTAATGTGCCAAAGTAATAATATATTAAGTTAAATGTCTCCATTTAGCATTAAATTTTATTTTAATAAGAGAGTAATTGTATGTTTAATAAATATAGCTTATTAAATGTAGAGATAGGTCATTATGATAAAGGCTTATGAAGTATCTTTCTTGTTTAAGGATTTCAAAATATTTTAATAAATGATACTTGTTAAAAATCATACACAATTAGATGAGGACATTAAATAGCTCTGCTTCAAGAAAAGCATGGGTAATACACTCTCCTAATTATTCACGGTCATGCAAACTGAAGAAGTCAGCTTGGTTATTCATCTTTTGAAACCCCATCAACGCTCCTTGATCTTGGCAGTCCCTTGAGAGCTAATGCAAGCCTGATACATTTGGGCTTTGCACTCCCAGCATTAGTGATAGCGCATCAAAGGGGTTGAAGTTCATAAGTCACACTTTCTGCTCCAGTCTCTGTTGAAGTATCAACAGAGCATATTTTC
>NW_006921956.1:2982375-3008421 GCF_000298275.1 Orycteropus afer afer
CTTCCTTCCAAAGAGTGGCTGGTGGATTTGAACCGCCAGCCTTCTGGTTAGCAGTCAAGTGTCTTAGGCACTACGCTACCAGCTAGTTAAGTCTAATGAGAAGTCTATAAGATGTTCATTATCATTTGATGAGAATCGACAGGAGAGTGGCCCTGAGTGAAAAACAAGAGGCCATATAAATGGAAAGTCGAGATAAGGGGGTGTGAAGCATTAAAAGACTGCTATTAATTATGTAATAGAGCATTATCATATAAACATTTTTTCAACCTTCCTTCACACGTAAATTTTATGCAACAATAATCACATTTGGTTTACACTCTCGTCTTCAAGAATGTTCCTATTGGCCTATATTTAAATGGAAAAAAAATCAAACTTGAGCATGTTTTCTGAAGTGCTTCATTCAAAAGGACTAACTAAAAATCTATATTTCATTTATGTAACAACTTTTCATAAAGTTCAATCTTTTTTTAATTGTTATTGTTTTTAGCTTGTTGTTTTAAGTCCGGGGTCCTAAATCAACAATGACAGTCCTCTTTCTTTCTGTTGTTCTTTCTTTCTGTCTCTTTGTCTCTCTTTCTCTCTGATCTCTCTTTTCTCTCTCTCCCTCCCTCCCACCAACCCTCCCTCCTTCCGTCCTTCCTTCTTTCCTTAGCTGTACTTTGACCAGCTGTAGTTTGTAAACTCCTGCTGTCAAACACTGTTTCACAGACACATTTCTGATATTTTCACCAAACTTTCCACATCTCCATGTGGAATTCTTTACTAGAACATCACATTCATGTTATCCTTTTTACAACAATCTAATAATGAACCTACAATTGTGTGACTAATTTCTTCCAGAACTTGTCACTACCCAGAGATCACACTTAACGCTATTTTGTACCACATGGAGACCTAAACATTCAACAAAGTTTGCCATCCCCTTTAACTCTCAAATAGCCAAGAACAGATACACATCTTCGTATCCAGGTTAGAGACCTCACTGTCATGGCCTAGTCTCTGTTGGTAGCAAGAGCTCCCTTGAGAACCTTATTCTTGAGGAAACATACTAATGACTTAGGAAATATGCAGAAGGTAGGGTATGCTTAAAATCATGACTTCCCAGGCACTCCTGTTGTATCCTGATTACACAGCCTTGCCAGTGGGAGAACACTGTGGGTCATATTTGGCCAGGGCCATTCATTTCCTGTTGTCTGCTTTTCCCTACAGGGATAGAGCTGAGTAGTGTGACCTTACTATGGTCTGCAAAGTCAAAAGTATTTACTGTGTTGCTTAAGAAAGAGTTTGCCAATCTTCTGGAGCCAAACAGTGATAATTCCTCTGATATAGTTTCTAGGTTTCTTCCTTATCACTTTTCCTTTTCCAGTGAAAAATGGTGGGCAACCAGAAGATATCACAAGGACTCATCAACTGTATCTTTAACTTAGAATATCAGTTCTGAATCTGGTTATGAATGAGACTTTTTTTTTTTTTTTTTCCTTTGGGGCAATATTATTAGTGTGTCTCTGCATGTAAGTATATTTTTTTTTTTTTTTTTTTCCTTTGGGGCAATATTATTAGTGTGTCTCTGCATGTAAGTATATTTTCAAGAGCAGCATACATCTGGTGGTTAAGAATATAGTACAGACTCAGTGTTGGATTTGAATTCAATACTTTGGCTGTGGGACGTTTTACAAGATACCAAGACTTGTGAAACCCTACCATTTTCCTCATCTGAAAAAAAATGGAGCTAGTAAAGTCCTGGAAAAATTTTGTGGGCGATTAATATAAAAATGACATTGTGCAGAAAGTTCATAAAGTCCCTATCGCTTGATGAGCAGTACTTCTCAGTCACTACAGGAAAAACTTGTTGAATATTTGCTGCCAAAATGCTATATTGACACTTTTTTTTCTCCCTGAATCATCTTTATCATAAGAGAATTTTACCATCATAATTGTACCAAGTAAAAGTTTTAAACTCATTTAAGAATGAAATGAATTACACCCGTGCTTTCATAGTTAGACAACAGAGAAATGAGATGCGCAAGAATGAACTTAATAAAACACAACTTCTAGAACCCTATATCTATCCGAGTCTCTAGTATATTTCTAAGCAATAAGTAAAACCAGGTAGAGTTATTATTTTTTGTTTTTTGTAATTTCACTTGCATATGGTTACGATTTCACTTTGACATAAAATGGACAAAATAGAATATTGCGTTGGCTTAAAGGTGATTTTAAGAAAACCAATCAAGATACCTACTATATTTTCTTGAGTATCATACAGTATAAATATACACCTATATATTTATATAATATTTAAATGTTTTAAAAAAATAAATTGACAAAACAGTATCTTTTTTTTTCCACCCAGGGAGAAAACATAAATGATAAATTTAGTTTTAGAAAACATATCTGCCTATTTAACATCCTTTCCAATCTCAAGTGGTACCAGCCGTGTTGGGAATGACAGTACATATGTTATGACTGTTTGAATTTCAGAAAGCCTTTGGTTAAATTCAGCATAATTGGTTCCTGCTTAAGACAGAGGCTTGCAAGAATCCAGGACGAGACAAGGGAGTAGATAAAGAATGAGTGAAAGAAACAAAAAACAGACACTTCTGGTAAGAGGAACCATGTCCACTCTGGGGGAAGTATTAAGAGGGTTCCACATGGAGTAGGACTTAGATCGTGGCTGCCTTTTATCTGAATAACTGATTCAGACAGTGGGATCACATTTAAGTGGTTACATTTGCAGATACTGATTGGAGGGCAGTGAACACAGAGATAGCTGCCAGAGAAATTCAGAAGGCACGGATGTACTTTATTATAGCACAGAAGACCAACACATGGCATTTAATAGTTATAAACACATTAAGCTCATAAATCATTTACATGAAAATTCACAAGAAGGGGACAAGTGATAGAGCCTGTATATATGAAACAGGATTAGAAAAAAGAAAAAAAAATCATAGAAGTCCGGATTTAAAAATTTTCTTACTAACACTTCAGATTCTTAAGCATGAGGACTGATAAGGTTAAACTGTTTGCATTAAAATTATACATACAATTTTCAGACAAACTATATTGCTTGGGGAATTCAAATAGATTCTGGAATGTTTTACATTTTGGATGCAAGTTCTAAATTCAGGTCAGTTAAGGACAATCAGAGGTTGTCTTACAGCCTATGCATGAATTAGCAATATAATTCTGACTTTGTGAATATCCTTCTACAATTTATTAAGCAAGTAAATAAATAAATAAAAGCCATAGTGACCCCTCCTTGGGTTTCCAAGGTGGTATCACTACAGAAGTAGATTTCCCAACCTTCTTTCTGAGTGGCTTTGATCTGCCAGCCTTCTGGTTAGCAGTCAAATGCCTTAGGAACTACTCCACCAGAGCTCCATAAATAAAAGAGAAAGGGCATTTTTAAAATTTTTATTTTATTTCTTAAAGTTAATATGTGTCTACCCTCTACTTAGTGCTTTACCCTCCTTTCCCCACATACCCTTTGCAACCATCAAAGATTATTTCTTTTTTGTGAAACTCTTCTCTTGACTTTTTACAATAGTGGTCTTAGACAATATTTATCCTTTTTATTGTGATTTGGGTGAAAGTTTACAGAGCAAATTTGTTTTCCATACAGCAGCTCACATACACTTTGTCTCATGATATTGACTGCAATTTCCCACAATGCAACAACTGCCCTCCCACTTCCTCCCCATAGTTACCTCTTCCCTGTATCCTTCCCTTCCATGTACCCCTGCGCCCCGAGCTGTCTCCCTAAGCATACACAGCTCTTCTATTCTCCCATGATTGATCTCTCCAAGGAATGTATGTACCTAATGTAAATGTTCAGCTCCTATGCCTGTCTTTTGTTTGGCTGGAAGCCACAGGAGTGAGTTCAATTCCAGGCCGGAAGGTCAGCTAAGGACCATAGTCTCAGGGGTTCCAGCAGTCTCTCTCAGACCAGCAAACCTGTCCCCTATCCCCCACTTTTTTTTTTTTTTTTTTTAATAATTTTATGTTTTGTTTCACATTGTTCTCCCACTCTATCTAGGATCTCCTACACAGATTCCGCTACCACCAGTTGATAGTGGTAGCCGGGCACCATCTAGTTCTTCTGGTCTTATGGTCATACAGGCTGAGGATGGCATGGTGTAACAGTCCCTTGGAGTAATTGTCCCCATGCAGCTTTGGTTTTCTTCATTCTTCTTCACTCTGGATGAGAAGAGACTCATCGCTGCATCTAGATGGCTGCTTGCAATCTTTTAAGATCCCACTTGCTACTGACCACCAAACCATGGGATTTTCAATAGCCTTACATACATGTGAAAGCTGGACAGTGAATAAGGAAGGCTGAAGAAGCATTAATGTTTTTGAATTGTAGTGTTGGCGGAGAATACTCAAAGTACCACGGACTGCCAGAAGAACTAACAAATCTGTCCTGGAGGAAGTGTAGCCAGAATACTCCTTGGACTTGAGAATGGCCAGACTTCTCAGTTATTTTGGTCATGTTGTCAGAGGGACAATTCTCTGGAGAAAGATATCATTCTTTCTGGATAGATGGTGAGAGAAAAAAGGGAAGACCCTCCATGAGATGGATTGATGCAGTGGCTGCAATGATGAACATAGATATAGCAAGGATTGTTAAATTGGCAAAGGCGCAGTGTTTCATTCTATTGTAGATAGGGTCGCTATGAGTTGGAGCAGACTCAAAGGCACCTAACAACAACAATGAGCTCATCTAGAATATGAGATGTTTCACAGATTCATCACTATTTTTTAAAGTTGTGAGGTGTTCCATTGTGAGTATACCAGTTTGTTGATACATTCCTCCACTGAAGGACATTTAGCTTGTTTCCATTTTTTTCTATAGTAATTAGCTCTGTGATGAATGTAGGTATGCATATATTTATTTGTCTCAAGGCTCTATTTTCTCTAGGAAATACATCTAGTGGTAGGGTTGCTTGATCATATAGTATTTCCATTTCCAGCTTTTAAGAAGTTGCCATACCATTCTCCACAGATGTCACACCATTTTGTAGTAACACCAGCAGTGTGTGAGTGTTTCAGTCTCTCCATATCCTCACCAATATTTTCAGTTCTCTTTTTTTTTTTTTAAACTTCATTGCTGATTTAGTTTGTAACTCTCTAACGGCTAATGATCCATTAGCCGTTAGAGAATTACAAACCAAAACAACAAGATACAATCTTACCCTGGCATTAATAGTGAGGTAGTGCCTAAAGCATTAGACTGCTAACCAGAAGGCTGGGGGTTCAAATCCACTAGCCACTTCTCGGAAGGAAGGTTAGGCAATCTGCTTCTGTAGTGATACCGCCTTGGAAACCCAAGGAGGGGTCACTGCAGGCCGGATCCACCTCGACGGCAATGAGTTTAGTGAGAACGGCTAATGATTTTGAGCATTTCTTCATGTGTTTGTTTGCTGCCTGAATGTCTTCTTTGGTGAACTGTCTATTCATATCCTCTGCCCATTTTTCAATTGGAATATTTGTCTTTTTCTTTGTATAAATTTTAGAGACTAGACTATTATCTGTTATACTGTTACCAATTATTTTTGCTAGTCTGTGGGTTCTTTTTACTCTCATAGTGAAATCTTTTGATTTGCAGAAGTGTCTATTTTTTTTAAGAGATTCCAGTTATCTATTTTGTGTTCTGGAGTTTGTGAATTTTTAGTTTTATTAGATAGCATTTTTATACCCTGAATTAGGGCCTCTAAGTTTGTCTCTATTTTTCGTAGATGCTCTTTAATGTTTTAGGGTTATGTTCAGGTCTTTGATCCAACTTGAGCTCATTTTTGTATATAATGTGAGATATGTGTCCTGTTTCTTTTTCTGCAAATGGATATCTAGTTTTGCCAGCACCTTTCATTAAAAAGACTCTCTCTTCCCCGTTTAATGAGTTTGATCCTTTGTCAAAGATCAGCCATTCTCAGGTGGATGGATTTACTTCTGTTCTCAATTCTGTTCCATTATTCTATGTGTCTGTCATTGTACCAGTGAAAGGTTGTTTTAACTGCTGTTGTTTTGGGGTAGGATTTGAGATCAGCAACTGTGAGGCCTCCTAATTTGTTCCTCTTCTTCAGTATTGCTTTACTTATAAGGGTCTCTGTCCTTTCAATGTAAAGTTGATGATTAGCTTTTCCATCTCTTTAAAGAAATACAGTGGAATCTGGGTCAGGATGGTATTAGTAGATCACTTTGGGTAATGTTGATATTGTCACGATGTTATGTCTTCTTATCCCTGAGCATAGTATAGCTTTCCATTTATGTAGGTCTCTTTTGGTATCTTGTAATAGTGTTTTATTATTACTTAATTTATTTGTGTGTGTGTGTGCGTGTGTGTGTGTGACTAGTTTTATTCCTAAATATTTCATATTTTAGGCAGTTATTGTAAATGGGATTGCTTTCCAGATTTCTTTTTCAGAGTTCTCTTCATTAGTGTAAATGAATCTGACAGATTTCTGTATGTTGGTCTTGTTCCCTGCCACTTTACTCAAACTTTTAATTAGTTCTAGTAATTTTCTTACTAGAATTTGTCTTTGTGATTATGTACAAATAGGGATTGCTTTACTTCTTATTTGCCAGTTTGGATGACTTACTTCCCTTTCTTGCCTTATTGATCTGTCTAAGAATACCAATACAATATTGAATAGGAGTGGTGATAAATGACATCCTTGGCTTGTACTCACTCATAAGGGGAATGGCATCAATCTCTTTCCATTGAGAATAATGTTGGCCATTGGTTCGTATGTTGTTGTTGTTGTTGTTATGTGCCATCAAGTCAGACCCGACTCATAGCGACCCCTCCTTGGGTTTCTGAGGCAGTCTCACTAAGGAAGTAGGTATATATAACCATAATTATGTTGAGTGATTTCCCTTCTATTACTATTTTGTTAGATGTTTTTGTCAGGAATGGGTGTTGGATTTTGTCAAATGTCTTTTCTGTGTTGATTTATATGATCATGCCGTTCTTTTCCTTTGTTTTATTTATGTGGTCCATTATATTGATTATTTTTCTAATGTTGACCCATCACTGCATACCTGGCATGAATCCCAATTGATTATGATGTGTTATTTTTTTGCTATGCTGTTGGAATCTATTGAGTAGGATTTTTGCTGAGAGTTTTTGTTTATGAGGGCTATTGATCCATAAGTTAAATTTTTAGAGGTATCTTTACCTGACTTTTGTATGTAGGTTATACTTGCTTCATGAAATGAATTCAAAAATATTCTTTCCTTTTTATATTCTGGAATAGTTTGATTAGGATTGGAATTATTATCTGTTTGAATATTTGGTAGAATTAACCAGTGAAGCCTTCTGGGCCAGAACTTATTATTGTGGGTAGTTTTTTTTGTTGTTGTTGTTTTTTGTTTTTTAAAATTCTCTGTTAAATTTCTTCTTCTGTAAGGGTTCTGTTCAAATTTTTGCCTTAGTGTGCATTAATTTAGGTAGGTGGCATGTTCTAGAAATCTGCCCATTTCCTCTACGTTTTCAAATATTTTTTAGTTCTTTCTAGTATTCTGATATTATTTTATTTCAGTTGTTCTGTTGTGATGCCATCCATTTCATTTCTTATTCATGTTATTGTATCTTTTTCTTTTATAGCTTTCTAGTGGTTTGTCAATTTATTAATGTTTTCAAAGAACCAACTTCTAGTCTTGTTAATTCTTTCTATTGTCTTTCTTTTTCATTTATTTCTGCTTAGATCTTTATGTTTACTTTTCTTGTGGTCACTGTAGGCTTTCTTTTTTTTTATGCTGCTCTTTTTCTAATTGTTGGAGGTTTGGGTTAAGATGTTGATTTTGGCTCTTTCTTCTTTTTCTGATGTGTGCATTGCTACTATAAATTGCCATCTGATCACTGCTTTTGCTTAATCCCAAAGATTTGGATATGTTGTGTTTTCTTTCTTGTTTGCTTTAAGGACTTTTTAAATTTCATTTATTACCCAGTAGTTTTCGAAAAGTGTCTTAATCGGTTTCCATGTGTTTGCTTTTATTCTTTGACCTTCCAATTCTTGATTTCTAATTTTATAGCATTGAATCTGAGATGTTTTGCAGTTTTTCACTATCTTTAAATTTATTGAGGCTTACTCTGTGGCCTAAAATATCACTGTTATGGAGAATGTTCCATGTGTGCTGGAAAACAAAATATATTGTGCTGTTTTTGGGAGAAGTGATTTGTATATATCTATAAGGTCAAGTTGATTGATTACATTTTTGAGTTCTGCATTTTTGTTGAGTTTCTTTCAAGTTCTATCTTTCATTGAAAGTGATGAATGAATGTCTCCTACTATTATTGTGGAATTGTCTATATTTATTTTCAGTTTGATAAAGTATGATTTGTGTATTTTGGGGCTCTCTCTTTGAGTGCATATATATTTATTATGGTTATGTCTTCTTGATTGATTGATCCTTTAATAATTATACAATGTCTTTCCTTGTCTCTTATGATGGCTTTGCTTAAGTTATTTTATCAGAAATTAATATTTCCCTCTTGCTCTTTTTGATCATTATTTGCTTGGTATATTTTTTTTTTTCCAACCTTCAATTCTTAGTCTATTTTTACCTTTGTGTCTAAGGTGTGCCTTTTGTAGATGCCATATTGATGGGTCATGTTTTCTTATCCATTCTGCAACTCTCTGTCTCTTGATTGGTGCATTTAATTAACTTACATTCAGTGTAATTACTGAAATATATAAATGCACTGCTGCCATTTTGTTATTATTACTTTTGTGGTGTTGCTGATTTCTTTGTTTCATATAATTTTCTGAGCTGAGCTCATTTTGTTTCTGAATTTTTAAAATCATTTCCTTCATTGTTATTGTTTAAGTATTTGCTAAATATTAATGAAATATCTTTTTTTCTATTATTTTGATGAGAAGGTTTATTATCTTTCAGACTATCCTGCCATTTATTATTTTCTTCCCAAGTTTAAAACAATCCATTCTACCTTGAAATTGTCTTAACTTCTTCTCCATTTTGAACTTCTATAATTACACTACTTTCCCCTCTTTTTGTTTTCTAGTTGTGTGTATTTACAATTTGATGTCTCTGATTCCCTAGTCTCAGTCTTGAAAAGGACATGTTTAATGAAATGAAATGATTTCCCATAAGTATGGTGGGTAAAAATACAGAGGCATAACAAATGCCTGATAAATTTGAAAAGATATTTTACTCACTGAATGAATGAATGAGCCAATCAATGTTGAGGTGACATTAAAATGTATTTTGTCTGTACTTTATCAATTTAGAAATAAACTAACCAAAATTGCCCATTCTTCAAACACAATTGAACATGCAAGTGTCATCATTTTAACTTAAATTTAAAGACAAGAAGTTAGTCATTATCATTAGCAGCTACCAAAATGAATAGAAAAATGCAACCACCAGGAAGTAAATTATTTCCTGAACATATACTGTCACAGTACTATAACAGATGATTCACCCTGATTTTAAAAAGAAAACACTTACACATATTGTAGCACACAATGCTATTCATGATTGTGTTGAACTGGTTGTACAAAATACTCTGGAGTGACGACAAAATCTCTGCTTGTTACTGTGATTGATCATCCAAGGGTAAAGAACAGAATGCAGAGAACCATCAGGAAAACACTTTAAAATCAAAACTTAGAGGCTGGTAGTTTAATTTTTGAGCTGGTCAACTTATACTCATAAAGATAAACCAGTACCTTTGTTGCTGAGAGGTCTGGTAGTGTAGTGCCTAAAGCACTTGACTGCTAACCAGAAGGCTGGCAGTTCAAACTCACCAGACACTCCTTGGAAGGAAGATGGGGCAATCTACTCCGTAGGGATACTGCCTCGGAAACCCAAGGAGGGGTCGCTATGAGTCGGGTCTGACTCAACGGCACATAACAGCAACAACAACCTCTGTTGCTGTATATCCTTCCACCACAAATACAATAAGATATTATTTAAAATAAATAAATAAATAAACCAGAACAAATTAGAGAATAGCTGAAAATTAATAATCTTTTCTTCTTAGTTCTGAGCAAGTAGAATTGCAGGTAACGATCACATTCACTAGATTCTCTACTTGGAGAAATAAATTTACATACAGGCAGCAAGTAAGTTTTATACTATGGGTGGACTTTCAAGACTATGTAGGAATATCCTGAGACCATTTCTAGGCTCTATAACAAAAAAATAATAATACAAAGAAAAAAAAAAAAAAAAAAAAAAAAACACCACCTTTGAACAATTATATTTTCCTGGATGGCATGTGGCTAGAGAATTTACCATTTTGGAGTCAAATGCATGACTTTGGAATTTCTAAGTTCTCCTTTTTATTATGATTCCTTAAAGAAGATTGGGGCATACTATAATTTCTTTGTTGTATTGACTTGTGTCTACCCACAAAATTACCTATCTTAACTCATGTTAATCATACTTAATGATTAACTTAATGTCTTGTCTGAAAATCTGATCAAAATCACTTACCAAGAAGAATGGAATTGCTATCAAATGTTTGTTTTTGTTATATGTATTTTTCTGAAATTAGACCAAAGTATACCATAGTAGGTTGTTAAAAAAAAACAAACTTACTGCCCTTGAGTTGGATCCAACTCATAGCAACCCCTCCTTGGGTTTCTGGGACAATATCACTATGGAAGTAGATTGTTCAATCTTTCTTCGGAGGAGTGGCTGGTGGGTTTGAACCACCAGCCTTCTGGTTAGCAGCTGAGTACCTTGGGCACTACACCACCAGAGGTCCTTAGGGGTATGTTAGGTAGGGCATTTTTTTCCCCATACTTACCTTATTTTATGAGACTTCAGAAAATTAAAACAGATAGATTGTATGGAGTGACTACTTTGAGCAATTACATTTTTCACTTATATTGTATATACCAATTACAACATGCTCCCAGAGAGAGTTGCAATATCTCCAGTTTATGGATGAAGAAGTCGATATACCCTGAGGATGCCCAAATGGACAGATCAGGTTATGGAAGCTCTGTGTGTCACATCCAGCTTTCTCTGCTTCAAAGCCCATGATGCTTCCATTACACACTATGAGACTAAAACAAAAATATTTGGATCATACTCCTAGAAGATTAAAGGACCCTGAAATAGGCTGCTGCAGATAAGAGATCAAGCAAATGCTATTTTTTGTGTTTGCTTCCCTCTTTCCTTTGCAGAGCACATTCTCGTATGGAAAATCTAATGAAGGGAGACCCTCACATGCTAAGCATTACTTTGTAAGTCTCTCAGTGAAAGAGCATAAGCCCTGAGAAGAAAACACTGCTTTAATTGCAGTTTTTTGTTATTGTTAATTTGATATTGTTCCAAAGATAAATCATTGAATCTGTATGTGATCTATAAATAGCTGGGTAGGCTATTTTATCTACATTGTTTTAGAAGTTTTAATAGTGTGCCCTTGTTCTTCATTCAAATGGCCATTTTGCATTTAGAAATCTCAAGTGGCTACAGTTCTGATGTTTTAAAATAACATTTGGCATATTATTTTGAGATGTAAAAGTATTTGTGTGTCTTCTCTGTCCTTATTTCCTTCTTCGGAATTTCTCTTATGGTTTCTATAGTAAGAAAATGAAGAGCATGTCTATAAATTCCCACAGAGACTATTAGTTTGCAAAGAGATCCATGGATTAACATTAGCTTATTTTGTAGTTTGTGTATATGTGTGTGTATGTTATTTTATTTTATTTTATTTTTCTATCAAGACAACTGAAGCTTCTGCATTGACTGAAATTGGAGTAGAACTCATCCTGATTTTTTTTTTCCTCTTTGCCTCCTTTAGATCTTCTCCATCAGTGTTTCCTGTTGGCCAAATTCACCATCAGAACTTTCCAACTTGCCTGATGGATTTGCTGTTTGCTGATAATGCAAGAAGAAGGAAGTCAAGAAGAGATTTTTGTTGTTTTGTTTTTCTCTAATTCATTTCAACAAGTTGCCATCTATACAGAGCGATCAGGTAAAGAAATTATTTACAGAGTTTGTCATCTACTCCTAATAACAAACACAAAGTGCCTGGGGCGTGGAAATGGTTTACTCCCCCAGAGGCTGGAGGTTGGAATCTACCCAGAGACCCCTGGGAAGAAAGGCCTGGTGATAGAATTCAGAAAAATCAACCACTGATTACCCTACAGAACACAGTTCTATGTTGGGACCCACAAGGCTGCCATGAGTATGATTCTACTTAACCCTAACTTTTTTTTTGTATTATTATTATTATTTTAATAACGATATTAAGAACAAACTTGTACAAAACTCTATAACCAGTGATGCAACAAAATTCAGCCTCAGGTCTCTATTTCAAACTACTCTCCCTGACTATACCACTGCTCAGATTCTACAAAATTATGTAATATTATTGTTGTACATCTCTTTCTGTAGTCTTTGATCTTTATCTATAAGTGCTTCAAGTGCTTTGAATTTTCACCAACCACAGTTGTGTCATCTATATATTAACCAAAAAAAAAAAATAAATAAATAAACCCACTGACACTGAGTAGATTCTGACTCATACCAACCCCATTAGGTTTCCAAGGCTATAAATACTTACGTAGGTAGATTACCTCACTTCCCGCCTGTGGAGCAGCTTATATGTTTGAACCATTAAACTTCTGGTTAGCTGTCTTACCCATTAAGCCACCAGAGCTCCTTTCATCTATACATTGCAGATTGTAAATTACCCTACCTTCAAATCTTATGCCACATTCTTTTTTATATAGTTCAGTTGCCTGGATTATTTGCTCAGCATACAGTTTGAATAAGTGCGCTGAAATGATACAACACTGTCTCCAAACTTTTCTGATTTTAGACTGAGCAATACCTCTCTCTCAATGCTGTTGAGTCAAATCTGACTCATAGTGACCCCTTCTTGGGTTTCCAAGGCAGTATCTATACAGAAGTAGATTGCCAAGTCTTCCTTCCGAGGAGTGCCTGGTGAGTTTGAACTGCCAGCCTTCTGGTTAGCAGCCAAATGCCTTAGTGACTATACCACTTGTTCTGCTCAAATGACTGCCTCTTGGTCTATGTACAGGTCTGGCATGAGCACTATTAAGTGTTCTGGAATTACTATTTTTCCCAATGTCATCCATAATTTGTTATGATCCACACAGTCAAATGCCTTTTTGTACTCAATAAAATATAAGTAAACAATATGCATGATGTTACTTATTAGTCCAGTTGTGAGGATTTTCTTTATGTTGAGGTATAATCAATTGCTACCGTATGTCTCCATGCAGTCAAACATCATCTTTGTATATAGCACTGATGCCTGTTTCCTAGGTTTTTTTTTTTTTTTTCCAGGTGCCTTGGAGTCAGCTGCATCTCACAGCCACCCTGTGTACAATAGGACAGAACACTGCCAGGTCCTGTGTCATCCCCATAATCCTTGCTATGCTTGAGCCCATTGTTGCAGCCATTGCATCAGTTCATCCTCTTGAGGGTCCTCCCTTTTTTCACTGACCTTCTACTTCACCAAACATTATATCCTTCTCAAGAGAATGTTCTCTTCTGACAACATTACTAAAGCAGATGAGATGCAGTCTGGCCATTCTCTTTTCCAAAGAGCATTCCAGCTGCAATTTTTCTGGGAGACACTTGTTCCTTCCTCTGGGACTCCATAGTATTTTTAGTATTCTTCATCAACACCAAAATTCAAAGACATCAACTCTTCTTCAGTCTTCCTTAGTCATTTTGATTCCTACTTGGATCAAAATTTAATCACCACAGACTTTCGTGCCATGCAATGCTTATACTGCTCTTGTTTCCATCAGCCACGACTGAACCATTTCAAACCTATTTGAAGCCCTACCATTAAGCACTTGTTAATTGATCCTTTGCCAGGAAGTAGGAAAATGTCAGGTGGTGGAAATTTTAGTTGATTGAATGAAAGGTTACAATATTGCTTACTGTGTATCTATTTGTTGTTGTTAAAAACAAACAAACAAACAAAAAAACAAAAACACAGTGCTGTGGAGCCAGATTCTACTCATAGTGACCCATCCTTGGGTTTCCGACGTAGTATCACTATAGAAGTAGATTTCCCAGTCTTCCTTCTGAAGAGCGGTTGGAGCGTTTGAACCACTGGCCATCTGGTTAGCAGTCAAATGCCTTAAGCATTACGCCACCAGAGTCATCAAATAGGTTCCAACTCATAGTGACCTGATAAACAGAGAACAAACACTGCCCAGTCCTGCACCATCCTCATGATCCTTGTGTGGGTCCATTGTTGCAGCCACTGTGTTGCTCCTTCTCATTGAGGGTCTTCCTCTTTTTCATTGACCTTTGGTTTACCAAACATGATGTCTTTCTCCAGGAACTGGACCCCTGATAATATGACCAAAGTGCGAGAGACAAGTCTTGGCATCATTACTGTTAAGGAGCATTGCAGCCATACTTCTTCTGAGATAGATTTGTTCATTTTTTGGCAGTCCATGGTATATTCAATATTCATTGCCAATACTGTACTTCAAATTCATAACTCTATGTGTTAAAACATGGAATTTCAGAACTGAAATGTATATTAGATTTATTGTATTCCATTCCCTGCATATAAACTAGTAAGTGCCTCGAAGCGATCAGTAACACGATTCCCCTACAAAAACAGGCCTCTTCCCTGCTAACAAAGTGTGTTTTTCCTTTACCACACTATCCTTCTCCATCATCTACACACACATGCAGATCACACTTCTCTTCATATTCACATATCGTTGAAACTCTCCTTGGCATGACAAGCTTGACGATTTAAATAAGTAATGTTTTTAAATGGTTTGCAAAGATCAAGGGAATTTTATGAGATCAGTGCAGGAGAGAAACCACAGCAAAGAACAGAAAGCTCTGCCAGAGAAAAGAAACTTATTCCTGTGAGAGTTTCCGTGGGGCTACCCCCACCCCTTACTTTAGACTTTCTTTTTGACACAACTTGGATAAAGAGACAGGCCCCTGAGTATCTCTTTGAACATGAAACTTTGCATATGTGGAGTTCAGGTTTGGGTATCTGGTATCTACTCAAAATAGCCAAATGACTGTGTTCTCATTTTTGTCATTGTGTGTCAGTATGAGATGAATTGGCACTCAGTAGGGGTGAGAATAATGGGTCTGAAACAAAGAGGGATTTGAGGGAAAATTTATTTTTGAGATAGAGTATTTTCTATGATAAAATTAATCAAGAATTTACTACATAATAATAATAATAAAAGCCAAACTCACTGCTATCAAGTTGATTCTGAGGCATAGTGATCCCCTTTGTGTTTCCAAGGCTGTAAATCTTTATGGCAGTAGATTGCCCAGTCTTCCTTCTGAGGAGTGTCTGTGCATTTGAACACTAACTTTCTGGTTAGCAGTCACATACCTTAGGTCAACCTTTATCCTGAAACAAATTTATTTAATATTTTCACTTTTGTTCTCCCTTTGAAACCAGGTCTATAGATCTGGAATTATATAGGGGCCACTTAGTTATTTTATCAATGTAATTTGTCTGTCTGTGTGTATAGACACACATACTTGCCTGTATTTGCCTCTAACACTCTGTTCAAATATGGTATAAAAGTGTGTGTTCAAATCTTCAACACTCAAATAAAGAAAATATTCCTTTGTTTTCAATCAAGAGTCCAAAAATTTGCTGATAGGATTTGATTGTCTTTGCATTGAAAGTATTACCTTTACCTCAAAGGTTCTACATCATTTGAATACACCCTTTGCATATTATTTAGAAATCCTAAATTTTAATTTGTTCTCACAGCAGAAGAGTAAGCATCAGATGTAGTTCTCAATTGAGTTTGTTCTCCATATGCCAGTGGCTTCTCATAGCATTAACAATCAGGAAAGCAGCTTCTTCAGAAAAAGGGAATTGGGCTGTGTGTGTGTGTGTTTGTGTGCGTGTGTGCACATGCTATGGGGGACGGTTCTTTGTGAGAAGAATTAATATTGATTATTTCTTTTGTAGCAGGCATAGTGCTATATATTTCATAGGGAATAATGAATAAATTATTATTGTGAGGTAACTTAAGAATCTTAATTTTAAACATTAAGATCCTGAGTTTCTCCTAGATCATTCAGTTAGTAAACGGAAGATACAGACTATAAATTTAAGTTGGATAATTTTACTATAGTCACTTTCATTTTTAGCATTTGTTGTAAAAGCGACATTGATTTCTTCTTTATCAAACCTTAAAAAAAGAAAATTATCAAATGCATAGATCTCCTATAGAGAAGGAAAACATACAGTTTTTCCTCAAGTAAATTGTTTATAAATATGGGCCAGTTTTCAAATTGTTGTATATTCTTTTATTGAACAGAGTTCTTTTTCTGTACATAATTGATTTTATCTCCTTCATTCTCTACTATAGCCCTTGGAATATTTCAGCTTTGTAGATTTGTATTTCTCACCTCTCTTTAACATGTTTACACACATTTAATTCTTACCTGTGCTCATTAAGTTGAACGGAATAAGAAGACTGTTCAAACCAGTACCAGCAAATTAAGATAAACATAGTTTATAGTATTGATATATGTGTTCATGTGTATCTCCCTCTGTATTTAAATTAAACAGGAAAGAAGATAGATTGGAAATGTGATCAGCCCTTGTCATTCAGAACCAAAAAGTAGAGGTTGTGCCTGTCAGCTGGGAGACTTATGTTAAGTTCATAGAAGGATCACAGTCTTTTAATTCTGAACTGGATATGATGATATGAATTTTATCATATCCAAGATTCTTTTGTGTACATAGACCATGTGTACTATAGTCCCCTAGAAATTTTCTAGTCAATTTTTTTTTTTTTAAATCAATTGTATCATACCTTGGACATAATGGAAACATTCAAACATAAGAAAGGTAGACCCACTACTCACTAAATAAATAAAGTACCAACTAATAGAAGGGATCATGACACACAAAAGATGCAAAGTATAGCACTCACTGTTTCTGGAGATGACATCATATTGTTACTGTATCTCCCTCACTCTCTATTCCTATCACTGCTTTCCCTGTGACTACATGATAAATGGGGAAAAGATTGTAGTTGTCAAAGATTTCATATTATTTGGTTCCACAATGAACATCCATGGAAGCAGCAGTCAAGAATCAGACATCATATTGCACTGGACAAATCTGCTGCAAAAGACCTTTTAAAGTGCTGAAGAGCAAAGATGTCTTTTTCAAGACTAAGGTGTGCCTAACTCAAGCCATAGTGTTTTCAATCACCTCATATACGTATGAAGCTGGACAATGAATGAGGGAGACTGAAGAAGAAGAGTTGATGCTTTTCGTTGTGGTGTTGACAAAGAATATTCAAAGAACCATGTGCTGCTAGAAGAACAGAAAAGTCTGCCCTGGAAGTCCACTGGAATGCTCCTGGGAAGGGAAATAGGCCAGACTTTCCCTCACCTGCTTTGGTCATGTCGTCAGAAAGAACCATGCCCTGGAGAAGGACGTCATGCTTGGTAAGGTGGGGGGTCATAAAGAGGGGGAAGGTCCTCTACGAGATGGATTGACAGAGTGGCTGCAATGATGGGCTCAGGCATAGCTGGGATTGGGAGGCTGGCTCAGGCCTGGGCAGTGTCTTCTGTCATACACAGGGTCGCTAGGAGTCAGAGCCGACTCAATGGCACCTAACAACAACAACAGCAATTTTACCATTTATAAGATGACAATGTTGCGCCCAGATCTTGAATCCACAAAAACCACCAAGGAGCCGATTCCACTGCAAAAGCATAGGGGTTGTTTTATTCAAGCTCGAGCTCGGACCCCCAACCGTCACCAATGCAGCAGTTCAGGATTGAGAGCCCCAAACTCAGGGGTAACAGGATTTTTATAGGAGTTACAGCAGGAATGAAGAAGTTTCAATCAGAAAATTGCAGGATTGGTTAACATTTTTCAAATTGCGAGTTGTTCCTACTTGATTGGCTCTGTATTGTGAGTCAAAGCCCTAAACTGCCGTTTCTAACTATTTTAGGTAAGGTATTTCCTTGCTATTTACTGATTGGTTGTTGCTAGGGAAGTATCGATGGGGTGAGGGTAGTCAGAGCTGCTTGGGGTTTTTCCAGTAACTAAAGTGTGAAGCAAATGCTAAGGCATATTGAAAAATGGTTATATATTTAAAATGGTTATATACAGGGTGGTTATATAAAAAAACATGGTCTCACAACATTATAGCCAGCTTTGTCATTCTCCACCAGAAGAAGGTGAACTCACTGAGAGTCATTACCAAGTAATTGGTATTTTTTTCTCCTATACTTCTGCATGCTCAAGATCAGCTAAGTAGTACATGACATTGATACATATGTATTTCCTAAATGAATGTGTGCATCATCAACTGAATAAATAAATCTGATTACTAGTTTGCAAAATGTGATGATCTTCTGAAATATAATGTGATGTGTTGATGATGACACCACTAAAAATCCAGGCTAGATTATTGAGATAAAATGATGACAACTGAGGACTGTATTTTACTTATGTATTAAAGTCTTCATAGTTTAGAAGCTCAAATATAGGAATGGGGTGTTTAGAACGTAAAAAAAAAAAAAGAATCAAAAGACACGTGAAGGAAATTTGTGGTAAATTTTAGATGCCGCTTGATCCCATTATAATAGAACACCTCTCATTCATCATTAGAGTTGCACAGATATATCTTTCTTAATTTTCCCTCTCACTCTCCTTTTAACAGCCTTATGTTCTAAATTGTTCCCTAGGGCTAAGTACTTAAATTCTCAAAATTATTTTTGTTCTGATAGCAAAAATTTGAAACTACAGTGACAGTTTTAAAAAGAAAAATTGACATTTAAAAAATTCAAACCACAATGTGTAATCCGATCAAGAGATAGTTTATTAAAATGCAGATAAAAATGGCTTGCAATGATAGATATGATGTAATTAGTAATTTCTACTTAGTAATTGTATGTTCACAGAGCTGAGAACTAATAACAACATAGATGTGATAATCACATGTGTAGCCAATGGTAAATTTACAAAAATGAAATAACAGAAAATAATTTAAAGATCTCACTATGCTTCAACATAACATAATTAGGGTGCATGGTTTGGAAAACATAGTATTTACTGGGGGAAAAGACAAAGACACATGAGTATTCAGATAGATAAAAAGATTTAGTAAGATAGATAATATAGCCAAATTGATCACTACCTTGTCTCTGTAACTCTAGATGCCAGAAGATGATGGGAAATGTCTATCATATTCAGATGCAGAAAAACAAAACAAATATTATAGTCAAGTACCTTTTTGAATTACAAAATTCAACACACACAAAAAAATTATGGAGATCTAATGAAATCACACATTTCAAACCTGCACATATATCCAGAATTAAGATAATTACGTTTTTCATTCTCTTAGGCCAATCTCAGCAGTATCTCTTCTTTTTCTCTATGAGACAGCTTTCCTTTCATAGTCATTGTTTTTGTGTTTCAATATTAGGATCCATGTCACTTGTTCTTGCCACAATTTTGACTCTAGACTCTACTTTTTATGTGACCTTTCATGGTAGCTAACCCCAATAGCTTCCCACATTCTTTATCTCTTCAAATCTTAAAAAGAATATGAAATTCATAGGTGCCAATTAATGGCTAATATCCCCCTGGGTACAGCAATATGGAAGGCAGAATGTTGTGACAACTTTGCCTTTCCCTACATGAGTTTTAATATGTTGTTATTTTTATTTTTGTTGTTGTTGTTATGTGCCTTCGAGTCGGACCTGACTCATAGCGACCCCTCCTTGGGTTTCCAAGGCAGTATCACTACAGAAGTAGATTGCCCCATCTTCCTTCTGAGGACTGCTATTTTTATTTTAGGTGCTGTCAATTTGGTCTCAACTTTTAGTGATCTTATACAATAAGTAAAATATGCCTGGTCCTGCACCATCTTCACAATCATTGCTATGTCCAAGGCCATTGGTGCAACCACTGTGTGGATCCATCTACTTGAAGGTCTACCTCTTTTGGCTGACCCTCTACCAAGCACAATGTCCTTCTCCATGGTCCCTTCTCACGTTCAAGGTACATGAGACAAAATCACTTACATGGAGAATTCTGACTGTATTTCTTCTAAGATAGATTTATTTGTTCTTCTGTCAGTCCTTGTTATATTCAATAACCTTCACCAACATCATAATTAAATTGTATAAATTCTTCTAAGGTCTTTCTTATTTGTTGTTCAACTTTCACATGCGTATGAGGTAATGGAAAATATCATGATGTGGATCAAATGCACCTTAGTCCACAAACTGACATCTTTGTTTTTTTAACACTTTCAAGAGATCTTTTGTACCACATTTTCCTAATGCAATATATCATTTGATTTCTTGACTGCTGCTTCCATGGCTGTTGATTCTGGATCCAAGTAAAATTAAATCCTTGACAGCTTCAATCTTTTCTACATTTATCATGATGTTGTTAATAGATCCAGGGGTGAAGATCTTTCCTTTCTTTATGTTGAGATGTAATTCATACTGAAGGATCCTCGCATCTTCATTAGTAAGTGCTTCAAGCTATTTTCACTTTTCAGGAAGCAAAGTTGTGCCATCTGCGTATCAGAGGTTGTTAATGAATCTTTCTCCAATCTTGATGCCATGTTCTTCTTCATATAATCCAGCTTCTCAGATTATTTGCTCAGCATGCAAATTGAATAAGCATGGTAAAAAGACACCATACTGGGGCACACCTTTCCTGATTTTTAGCCATGTAGTGTTCCCTTGTTGTTTTTGAATGACTGCCTTTTGGTCTCTGTGCACAAGTTCCACATTAGCACAAGTACGTATTCTGGAACGCCCATTCTTCAAAATATTATCCATAATTTTTTATGATCCACACAGTCACAAGGCTTTGCATAGTCAAAAGACATGGGAAACATCTTTCTAGTATTCTCAGGTTTTCACCAAAATCCATGAGACACCAACACTGATATGCCTTGTTCCGTGTCCTCTTCTGAATCTGCCTCAGACTTCTGGCAGTCCCCTGCTTATATAATAATGTGAGCATTTTTGAATTATCTTCAGTAAAATTTTACCTGCGTGTGTGATCAATGGTATTGTTCAGTAAGTTCGGCATTCTGTTGGATTACCTTTCTTTGGAATGGACACAAATATGCATTTCTTCCATTTGCTTGGCAAAGTAGCTGTCTACCAAATTTCTTAGCAAAGGCATGTGGGTGCTTCTAGCATTGTATCAGTTTGTAAGTACATCTCAATTGGTATTCTTTCAATTCCTAGAGATTTATTTTTCACTAATTCCTTCAATGCAGTTAGGATTTCTTTCATTAGTACCTCAGTCTTGATCATATATTCTCTCTTGAAATGCTGAACATCTACCAGTTCTTTTTAGTACAGTGATTCTGTGTATTCTTTTTATCTTCTTTTTACACTGCCTTCTTTAAATATTTTTGCCCATAGAATCCTTCAACATTATAAATCGCAGCTTGAATTTGTTCCTTTACTTCTTCCAGCTTGAGAAATGCTGAGTCTGTACTTTCATTTTTATTTTCCAATTCCACATTTCATTACAAAACTTTACTTTGTCTTCTAGGTCTTCCCTTTGAAACCTTCTGTTTAGCTTTTTCCCTTCATTATTCTTTAATTTCACCTATATTAAAAAAAAAAAAAAAAAGAAACTCGTTGCCATCAAGTAATTTCTGACTCATAGTGACCCCAGTTGGGTTTCTGATGCTGAAAATCTTTATAGAAGTAAATCGCCCTGTCTTCCTTCTGCTCAATATAGGGTAGTTTAAAAATACCTTGCATAAATATAATGTTGAGTTTAATTGTCATTCTGTGGAAACATAACCTCTGTTACTATATGCTCAATAATTAAAGACTTCAGAATGTATTTCATCTCCAAAATCCCTTTTAAAATATTGAATTCATGTTGAAATCCTATTGTAGGTCACTAAGTAAGGACTAAATATAATAACAAAAATAATAAAATAATGAAATGAAAAGCTTATATTTATATATTTCAGCAGTTGATACTGTGATAAGTAATTTTAAAATGTTCATATAAGAATAAAAATCACATTGGGAATACCTATAGCAAATTTTATAAGAAATGTATAATACTTTACTTTGGATTAATAGTTTTAATACAATAATATATTAGATCTCAAACCAGAGACTTTAATAAAGAAGATAAGAAGTAATTGAAAGGAAAATGTATTGCATCATATGCAATTCCAATATTCTATTCTTTCCTCTTTTTTTTTTTTAATTTCAACAATATGGAGCCTAAAAATTAAAAAAATTAAGAATATTCCTATTTTTTTTTTTATCCCTTTTTCTAGTGAGCTCACTCTCAATTTTTTCAGAGGCTCCTCCCCTACAATATCTCTCCTCTCTTTCCCAAATGTTCTCTCGGGAAGGACAGAGAATCCAGATTAATTCAGTGAAACCCTACTCTTGACTTTTTTTTTTTTTTTTCTAATCAATTGAATCAATTGAAACTCTCTATCTTTTGAACTTGAAGTTGATAGCTTATATGCCTGAAGTTTGTAGAAATCAACATATAGAGATATCACTGGAAATGATGTGACAATTAAAGTTGATGAAAAATCACTGATTCTTAACTGTATATAATCTATAGACCTGGATTCATCCATGCTTGGCTATATATTTTCATTTCTTAATGCTAGTTTAATTTGTATTTCTATTACTTGCAGCAATGTAAATTCAGTGTATTCAGAATGTTTCTTAAAATCTTAAATACAATTTTAATGGACATGATGCTTTCTTCTTTAACACATCTTATTTTTGTCTAAATAGAGCATCCGTGTTCTCATAATTTAGTTTAGCATAATTCCCTCAAATCCCTTTAAATGGATTTTGAGATTATTTACTGATGGATTTTGTTTGATGGGGTAATTTTGCTAAGAATATTTGTTTTCAGCAACCTTATAGATCAAGACATTAGGATTTCTGTAATAATGATGAAATGGTAAACTGTAATTAAGTTATGGCAATTTAATTTTAATGTGCCAGCAGGAAACTTGCTAGAAAATAAAAATCCTCTTATACAGTATACAGGTCACCTCCCACTGTCCTCAGTTCTCTCCTGGAGCAAACAGAAGGGAGTAATTCCCTCTCTCCACATAAAATTGGGTACCATTTGCACGTCAATAGTTTTCTCTTCCAGGAGCCCTTGCATTAGTAAGTTAAAAAATTCTCTGTCCTTTCCAGCAAGTAGTTATGTGAGTTCTATCCAGAATTTACTCGATGGGAATCCAAGGCAAATTTTAAATTTGTCCTACTCTGCTCAGTGGAGAAAACTACCAGCAACACATGATGAAGACTCAATCTCCCAAGATACCTTAAATGTTCAGAAGAAATCGAAATTACTCCAAATCCACACCCACAGACTTATTTTGATGAATGGATCTTCTACACAGGAAGGAGAGTCAGAAATAATAATAAGAGATTTGCTTCCCAGCCTTAGTTATTTTCATCCTTACAGAATTCGACTTGCATTAGATTCTCTTAGAGTCAATTGAGAAGTTAACCTCAAAGAGAACAAAGTACATACATCTGGCCATAGAAAATAAGAAAGCAAAAAGTATAAATGACATAATTCATAAAACAAGATGATGGAGGGAAGAGCAAGAATGTGTTTTATGGTAAAGAAGATAACACGTGTCCTTTCAGATTGTATTGAAAACTGAAAGTCTACTCTAAGATTCTGAATGAAATATATACCTAACAAAATGTCACAGAAAATAACATTAATAATAAAGCACAGTGAAGGTATATAAGGCAAAAACAAGCAAGGGAAGAAGCATGTTGAGAAAAGTAAGTTATACAAAATGTAATTCAAGGCAATGATATAAAGAAACTAAAACAAAGCTTATTTATATTCTTAAAATATGTGCTCCAAAATTAAAATATAACTTCCATAAGCCTTTATGAGTCAAATATCAAAGAATCAATATGCTATGATTTAATTTTAAGTAAAAACAGAGCAATTAGTAGTATGAGACGCAAGCATGCAACTTATTTGTGATGCAAGTTGGGTTAAAAGTGTACATAAAAACCTATGCTTTTTGAAAACAATGTGTGGATCTATTTGGTGGAATAAAATCTGGATGCTGAGTGTTCATGCCTGTTAGTTTTTCTTATAATATTGTTTATATATGTAGACATAAAAAACCCAGATATAAATTACATATCACCTTACCAAAGTACAAAACAAAACAAAATTACAAGTTAGATACAAACAACATTTAAAAATCAATAAAATACCAACTGTAACCACATCTATGCCTAATAGTAGCATCTATTTGCCTATTGTAAGTTTAATTCATTATTGATTCTTTTAACTTTGAATACAATGGATGCTCATTTGTATCACCGTTTCTGTGGCTGGCTCTTTAGTACAGTCTCGGTACTGTGCAAGCAGCCTGAGAAGGGTCCAATGTTGCTGCACTACTCACAAGGTATGTTTAGAAGTTAGATCCTTCTTATGGCTCAGTTTCGTGTTTGTGAAATGGGAATAATTACAGAACCTACTTCAGAGTACTGTTTGCACATGTACCTCCAGTAGTACCTGCCACAGAATAAATAGCATGTACGTTCAATTTCATATCATTTTTTGGGGCGATGATACTGATTCCATTCCCCACAGTGTAACATCCCACCATCCCACTTCCTTCCTGTGGTTGTTACCCTTTCCCTATTTTCTTCTTGCCTGTTTCCTGCCTCTCTTCCTTTCTCCCTGTGCAAATGCTGCCCTTGAGATTTCACATGGTTAATTGCTTTAAGGAGTACATTTTCCTGGTGTAGTTTTCAGCTCAAAGACCTTTCTATTGTTAGGTTGAGAGTTAAGGTGCAGGAGTGAATTCAATTCCAGACCCAAAGGGTGACTCGGGGCCATGGTTTTGTAGGTTTCACCAGTCTCAATCAGACTAGTAACTCTGGTCTTTTATGATTTCCAGTTTTGTTCCACAGCTTTCTCCCACTCTACCCAGGATCACCAATTCTGATCTCTTTCCATGGCTGGCATTGGTAGCTGTGCACCTTCCAATTATTCTGATCTCAGGGTCATATATGTTGAATTGTTATGGTCATTGGGACAAACTGTCTCTATGCATCTTTCATTTTCTTCACTCTTCTTTGTTCTGGATGAGCATAATGCAATAGTTTCCACTTGATGGCCACTCACAAGCTTTTAAAACCCCAGTCACTACTCACCAAAGTAAGATGTAGAACAATACTTTTGTATGCCATGTTGTGCCAATTGAGCTTTATGGACCCCATGGCCATGGTACCCAGCCCCCATGCCCAGTGACCCATTCCCTCAAGGTGCTTATTTGTGGTTAGAAAGTTATCCTAACTTTGCTGCCTGCTATGTTTAAACTGCTATGAACATTTTTACAACACATACAAATACATATGCAGGAATATCATCTGACAAACCTATGTATGGTCATGGGGATATTCCCATTTGCCTACTCGTACAGTTTTACCTATATGGGTCCACTCATAGATTAGTGTTGGCTGTTATTAATAATGTAGTATTGTGTATCCAATCGTATTTGACTTTATTGTCTATTCCTGTTGACAAACCCCCATGTCTTCACCTTCAAAATTAATTTTCTTAAATATATTTTTTGTGAGCCAATTATTTGAATTATCTTTATTCACTATTTTTGGATAAAAGAAAGTATTTTTCTTCAAAACCTTGGCTAATGTATATTCAGCGAAAGAAATGCTGCAAATTGGTGAATACCATTTACTAAAACAACACTCATTTTCAAAGAGATCTGCTCCCACTGCTACAAATGCATATAGACAGTATTGCTCACCAGGAAGAGTTGCTGTTGTTAAGTGCCGTCGAGTGGTTTCCGACTCATAGCGACCCCATACACAGCAGAATGAAACACTGCCCTATCCCGCACCAGCCCCACAATCCCTGCTATACTTGAGCCCATCATTGCAGCCACCGTATCAATCCACCTCGTTAAAGGCCTCCCCCTCTTTTGTCGACCCTCCACCCTACCAAGCATGACATCCTTCTCCAGGGAATGGTCCCTTCTTACAACATGACCAAAATAGGTGAGA
>NW_006921956.1:3011361-3012546 GCF_000298275.1 Orycteropus afer afer
AAACCGACAGACAAGTTTGTCTTGCTGTTGGAGACCTCTTGTATCACCCCCACCTGGGTTCCTGTCACTGATTGTTCCTCTGTCTGGCTTCCTGGAAGAGTACATATTGTAATTTCCTTCTCTGTTAAGGGTATCTTTGTTGAAATGTTTTTGAAACTCAAGTTTAACAATGATGTTAGAGAACCTATGACAACAAAATCTCAAATTGCATTTATATTGTACTAGAAGAGACCTCAATGAAAGTATAAAATGTGAAGGTTCATTCTTTTGCACAACACTTATGCATTGAGTGTCAATATTATACGTACACCAGATAGGAACTATTTAAAGAAGACTAAATTATACAAATATGTGTTCTCAAATCTTAAATGGTGAGAGAAAAAAAAAAACATTAAAAAGAAAATACAATAAAATATAAAAGTGAATGTAAATAGTCATTTCTTATTTAAAATAGTGTGCAAAAATGTGGTAACATAAGAGAGGTAAGCTTAGGAAGTGGTTGAATAGTAATAATTGAAAACATGGAAGACATAATGAAACTTGATCTGGATCACTCATTAACTTAACAAGGAGAGTCATTCAATTATTTTTGAATAAATGTAAAACTTGTAAAATAATACATTATTTTTGTCAACCTATAGGTTTTGCTGAGGATGAAGGTCACCAAATAAAATACTCTGGATGGGTTTTTGCAAAGGTTGGCTAATTTTATAGTCAGTGATAACATTTGTAGCTAGGAAAGCAAAAGTAATTATATGGACCATCAGATCCCATTTGTCAAGGCACCAGCAGAAGACCTTTGGCACCATGACAAAGACTTTCCCTGGATGAATATCTATCACAGTCTAACAAGTTCTGGTTCTTTACTCTTCCAACCTGTTTTGGCAACTTCCCGTGCAAGTCACTGGCAGTAGGAAGGCTACTGGGACTCCTGTTGTTGTTGATGTTATGTGACTCCTCCTTGGGTTTCTGTGGCGGTATCACTACGGAAGTAGATTACCAAACTTTCCTTCTGAAGAGTTCTTGTTGTTGTTGTTGTTACCATCAAGTTGGATCCGACTCATAGTGACCCCTCCTTGGGTTTCCGAGGCAATATCACTACGGAAGTAGATTGCCCCATCTTCCTTCCGAGGAGTGGCTGGTGGGTTTGAACCAACAGCCTTCTGGTTAGCAGTCAAATGCCTT
>NW_006921956.1:3013006-3014829 GCF_000298275.1 Orycteropus afer afer
AAACAATATTTCACAGCCCACGGTTGAGAACTTTCCACAAATGTGATTTTACAATATTTTCTTTGTGAATCTATAACTATCATTCTAAGAAGCAGACAGATCTTGTGCCAGCCATCAAATTCAGCTCTGAGTTTTGTCACAATTTGGATTATTTTCTTTCCTTATATTCACCATATTTTACATGAAGTGGTCATTTTAGCACAATTGGCACTATGATATTATCTTGTTTAACAGTAAATTGAAGTGGGATAAAAGGCATATAGAAGTAAATTTATTCAGCAAAAATGAAAATGAAAACATGATGATACAAATTTGAACAGGAGCTCTAGGAACCCAGTTTAAAAATAAGAGAATGATTTTGCAACCAACAGAGTTCTGAGAGGAGGGTCCAGGACCATGACATATAGTAACTCACACAGTATCCAAATAACGGAGAGAAAATGAAGGATGAATTTATAGGCTGTTTTCTATAATCCCATTAAAACTTGCACTTGCCTGACCATTCAAAAGTGTATGATGTTCTCATTTGCATTTATTGTTAAAGCAAGTGACACAAGCTGGTGATTATATCTGTCTACACCTTAAATATGAGGAAAAAGGTATTTCTAGAGTCACTAATTTGGCTATGTATACACAATTAATAAATCACAAAGCTGAGTCTTGAATTCTATTCTTACTACCTTTTATAATGTAGCCATCAGCTGTTAATATTTATTTGATAATTAAAATATATATTAGATTTTAAATGTATTAAATATATATTATATATTGAATGCATTTGAATATGTATATATAATGTATTTTATTGTGTATAATTAAATAGATTTTGAATGATATTTTATCCAATTTGGAAGGAAATAAGAGGTCTTATCTACTCAGAGTGTGTGTGTGCATGTGTTTGCTGGTTTATATTTCTTCATCAGTGTGTGTGTATGCGTGTGTTTCCTGGCTTATATTTCTTCATCAGTGTGTGTGTGAGTGTTTTTGTTGGTTTATATTTCTTCATCAGTGTGTGTGTGAGTGTGTTTGCTGGTTTATATTTCTTCATCAGTGTGTGTGTGTATGAGTGTGTTTGCTGGTTTATATTTCTTCATCAGTCATATAAGATCTCTGTAAGCCTTATTAGTTTTTTATTATTCTTTTCCAGAATCAAATGTTGATTTTTTTTTAAGTTCTTATATTTTGCTTTTTATAATTTTTCACCTTTTTTCCCTTTGGTAATAATTTACTGTTTTCTTTCTTCCTTTTGAGGTAGACACAGATTACTGAATTACAGATGTTCTTTTTTATTATCTGTGCTTTATAATTGCAAATTTCTCACTAAGTACATCATTCATTGCATACCACGAGTGTTAAATGTTGCCATATTTGCATTTTTATTCAGTTAAATATTTGCTAATATCTTTAAATCAATTATTGTATAGAAATATCTTGTAAGGTTTAAAAATGTCTATTTCCTATTTATGGTTTTATTGAATTCTAGGTTAATTCCACTTTAATCAAAGAAGAGTTTCTAAATTATTTGAGATTTGTTGACAATTACTTTATGGTTCAATATGTAGTCAATGGTAAAATAGGTTTAGGGATACTCAAAAGCATATGTAATCTGTCAATGTTAGGCCTAGTAGTCTAGAAAAATTAATTAGTTCAAGTATGTTAAGGGGATTATTCATAATTTCTTTACACTTACTGTTTGGTTCTGTTAACTCATATGTTGTATGTATTTGGAAACTATATTAGGTACATGCACATTTTTTTTTTTTTTTTTTTAATTAGGATTTGGGTGAAGATTTACAGAGTAAATTCACTTTTCATACAGCAGT
>NW_006921956.1:3022689-3031882 GCF_000298275.1 Orycteropus afer afer
GGGGTCCAAGATTATCTTCTGTGTCTGTGTTAATTGGTTTCCCTTTTCTTTGTTGAAGAGGGTCTGTGCAATCCTTCTGCCTAGTCCGCCATCTTGCCGGAACCCGCCCATGCACATGTTTTTGTTGTTGTTATGTTCCGTCTAGTCGGACCCGACTCATAGCCACCCTTCCTGGGATTTCCAAGGCAGTATTATTATGGAAGTAGATTCCCCAACCTTCCTATATACATTTCAGGTAGATAGACTTCATAGTCATTCTAAAATATCTGTCTTTTTCTCTAGCAATTATTTTACTTTGGTGTATTTTCTTTAAGATTTGTATATGCTTTGTACATGCTTTCTTTTTAATTAGCATTTACTTGGTAGTAAATACATTTTTCACACTTTAACTTTCATTTTTTTTTGTATCATTATATTTAAAATATGTCATATGATTTAATTGGGTTTATAGTTCATCTTTTTTTTCTTAATTTTTATTGTGATTCTGGGAAAAGTTTACAGAGTAAATTAATTTTCCATACAGCAGCTCACATATACTTTGTCTCATGACATTGACTGCAATTCCCCACAATGCAACAGCTCTCTTCCCATTTCCTCCCCATAGTTACCTCTTCCCTGCGTCCTTCCCTCCCATGCACTCCTGCCCCCCAAGCTGTCCCCTGTTAATACACAGCCCTTCTATTCTCCCATGATTGAGCTCTCCAAGGAGTGTATCTACCTTATGTAAATGTTCAGCTCATACGCCTGTCTTTTGTTTGGCTGGAAGCCACAGGAGTGGGTTCAATTCCATTCCTGACAGGCAGTTAGTGGCCATAGTTTCAGGGGTTCCACCAGGCTCTATCAGACCAGCAAACCTGGTCCTTTTTTTTTTCCCCCTGATGATTTTGAGTTTTGTTCCACATTGTTCTCCTACCCTATCTAGGATCTTTTACAAAGTATTCCATCTTTCTTTTTAAAACCAATGAAATAGTAATTATTTTTAAATTGAAGTATTTTTTCAATTAGCCTATTGTGTCATTATGACAGAGTTGTGTTTGTGCTTAATTATCTTAATATTTCTTCTGATTTGTTCTTCCTGAATTCTGTTTCTTTTCAAATTTCTTGGTTTCTTTTATATTGTACATATTTTTCTATTTTTTTAAATTAAATCTCTTAGCTTTATCATAATTCATACCCTTATCTTCTTTGTTGTATAACTTAAAATATACTTTGTTGATTTATTTCAGTTTAATTTAAATTATAACTTTAATTGCTTTAAGATAATGCTGCTATATTTTTAGAACTGTTTAATACCTTCTTCAACACTTTGTTTTGTATTATAATTCTACATATATTTATATTTTAATCCTAAAGGATTTTCATATTATTTCCTAAAGTTAATAATAACTAACCTTATATTTATCCCTTTGTCCTTCTTCATTCTCTGTCTGTATCCTCGTAGATCTTTAGATATTTACCTCTAGGATCCTTTTTTTTTTTTGTCTATAGTATTTTAGCATTTTTTGTTTCTTGTTGTTCTTCATTGTTTGTTTGTTTTTTTTTTTTGGGAAAACAATTTTACCAGATTTTGTTTATCTGAAAATATTTTCCGTGACTTTTGATGGATATCACAATCAAATTTTCAGGATATAGAATAATTAGATGACAGTTAATTCCTACTATCATTTTTAATAGGAGTTCTGGTGGCTTAGTGCCTAATGTATTTGACTGTTAACCAGAAAGCTGGCATTTCAAACCCACCAACCACTGCTCTGAAGGAAGATTGTACAATCTACTTCCGTAGAGATACTTCCTCAGAAACCCAAGGAGGGGTTGCTATGAGTCAGAAATGACTTGATGGCAGTGAGTTTGGTTTTTGGTTTAGTATTATTAATGATTATTTTAGTACATTCAATATATTATTCCATTTTCTCCTGGACACTATTATTTCTGTAGCAAAAGCAGTTGTTAGCTTCATTGCTGCTTATTTAAATTTAATATATTTTTTTCCTTAAGCTGCTTTTAAGATTTTGTTATGCTTTTGACTTCCAATATCCTGTTATTTCTCTGATCTCTTGTCCCCCTGATATCTCTTCACTCATTCTGCTCTAGCTAACATGAACTTATTGATGATCCTTGAAACTGACAGGCATAACTGTACTTCAGAGCCCTTATTCTTGCTTTTCTGTCTGCCTGGGATATTCTCTCCAAAGATGTCTACAGGGTTAGCCTTTTCACTTTCTTCACAATTTTAATTATATGTCAGCTTCTCAGAGAAACTTCTCTGGCCATTTTTTGAATTTTCAGCCCTCCCTGTTATTTATTTATTTATTATCTTTGCACATGTTATCTATTTACTTATTATTTTAGTTTTACTTATTTTTCTCTTCCAGTAAAATATATTCTCCTGTTCATAATGATTGCTTCAATTTTTAATTGATATATCTTCAGCAACAAAAATAGCATCTGAACATGGTAGCCATTCAAAATACTTTGTTTTATGCAAAAATACTGGGTAAAGATAATTCAAATAATTGGCTCACAAAAAAATATATATATATATATATATAAGAAAAGTAATTAAAAATTGAAGCTATACAGGAGTGACAAGAGGAACAGACAATAAACTATTGTATAACATACTGCATTACCAGTAACAGCAAACACTAATCTATGGGTGGATCCATAGGAAACATTTATGGGTAGGCAAATGGGAATATATCCATAGGTTTGGCAAATGATATTCCAACATATGTATTTGTTGTTGTTGTTTTTAATTTTTATTATGATTTGAGTGAACATTTACAGAGCACATTCATTTTCCACACAGCAGCTCATACACATTTTGTCTCATGACATTAACTGCAATTCCCCACAATGTAGTAGCCCTCTTCTCACTTCCTCTCAGTAGTTAACCTCTTCCCTGTGTCCTTCCTGTATCCCATATACTACCACCCTCCAAGCTGTCTCCCTGCACAAACACTACGCTTCTGTTCTCCCATGATTGATTGCTCCAAGGACTATATCTACCTGATGTAAATATTCACCCCATATGCCTGTCTATTCTTTGGCGGGAAGTCACAGGAGTTCAGTTCCAGAGCTGAAGGGTGGCTAGGTACCATATTCTCAGGGGTCACACCAGGCTCAATCAGACTAGCAAACCTTTTTTTTTTTTTTAATATTTCTACATATGTGTTTGTATGTGTTATAAAAATGTCCATATGCAGTTTAAACATAGCTGGAGGCAAAATTAGGATAACTTTTTAACTACAAATAAGTACCTTGAGGGAATGGGTGTCTGGGCATGGGGATTGGAGACCATGGTAGTGGGTACATCAAGCTCAATTGGCACAACATGGCATGCATGTTCTACATCTTACTTCAGTGAGTAACAAATGGGTTCTTCAAAGCTTTGGGTGCCCATCAGGTAGCAACTATTGGTTTCTCCTCATCCAGAACAAAGAAGAGTAAAGAAATTCACAGTTGCATGGAAACAGTTAGTCCCAGGACTAAAAGACCATGACAACCTCAATCTGTATGACCCCAAGACTAGAATAATTAGATGGTGCATGCCTACCAATGCCAACCACGCGGAAAGGGATCGGAATTGGAGATACTTTATAGAGTGGGAGAAAATGTGGAACAAACTTGAAAATCATTAAAAAAAAAAAAAAAAAGAGAGAGTGAGAGACCAGATTTACTTGTCTGATTGAGACTGGTGAAACCTGCAAAACCATGGCCCCGAGTCACCCTTCGGGCCTGGAATTGAATTCACTCCTGCAGCTTAACTCTCAGCCTGACAATTGACAGGGCTATGAGCTGAAAACTACACCAGGAAGATGTCCTCCTTAGAGCAATCAACTGTGTGAGATCATAAGGGCAGCATTTGCACAGAGAGAAAGGGAGAGAGGCAGGAATGCATAGGCAAGAAGGACACAGGAAAGGGTAACCACAGGAAGGAAGTGGGATGCTGGGATGTTACACTGTGGGGAATGGAAGCACTATCACACCCCCAAAAAAAATCTAAAACTGAACATACGTGCTATTTATTCTGTGGCAGGTACTACTGGAAGTACATGTGCAAACAGTACTCTGAAGTAGGTTCTGTAATTATTCCCATTTCACAGACACGAAACTGAGCCATAAGAAGGATATAACTTCTAAACATACCTTGTGAGTAGTGAAGCTACATTGGACCCTTCTCAGGCTGCTTTCACAGTACCGAGACTGTACTAATGATCCAGACACAGAAACAGTGATATAAATGATCAGCCATTATATTCAAAGTTAAAAGAACTAATAATGAATGAAACTTACAGTATGCAAATAGTTGCTACTATTTGGCATAGATGTGGTTGCAGTTGGCATTTTATTGATTTTTAAATTTGTTTTGTATTTAACTTGTAAATTTTTTTGTTTTGTTTTGTTTTATAATTTGGTAAGGCAATACACAGCCTCCTGGTCTAAGTACAGGTTCCTGAAGTAAAAAATATTATAAGAAAAACTAACATGCACAAACTCTGAGCATCCAGATTTTTATTCCTCCAAGTAGGTCCCTACACTGTTTTTGAAAATCATAGCTTGTTATGTACAATTTTAACCCATCTTGCATCACAAGTAAGTTATGTACTTGTGTCTCTTACTATTATTTGCTTTTGTATAGTCTCTCATATTTCAGCTTTGGCTTTCAAACTAAATCATAGCATATAGTTTCTCTAATATTTGACTCTTAAAGCTTATAGCAGTTATATTTTAATCATGGAACACACGTTTTTGAATATAAATAAGGTTTATTTTTGTTTCTTTGTAATTATTGCCTTGAATCCCATTTTTTATTATTTGTCTCAACATGCTCCTTCCCTCGCTTGCTTTTGGCTAAGATGTCAATTACTGGCCTTTTTTACTGACATTATTATTTCCTGTGACATTTTGTTAGGTATCGATATCTTCAAGAAGTTTATACTAGACTTTCAGCTTTCAATCCAATCTGAAAGGATGAATGTTATCTTTTTTGCCATGAAATATATGTTGGCTCTTCACTCTGCCATCTTGCTTTATGAATTGTGTCATTTATACTTTTGTTTTTAGGTTTTCTACAGCTAGATACATGTACTTTGTTCTCTTTGGGGCTAACTTCCCTGTTGACTCAAAAAGAATCTAATCCAAGTTGGATTATGTAAGTAAGGATGAAAAAAAATAAGCTGGGAAACAAGTTTCTTATTCCTATTTCCCTCTCTCCTCCCTGTCTAAAGGGAGCTCTGGTGGTGTAGTAGTGCTTAAGGCATTTGACTGCTAACCAGAAAGCTGATGCTTCAAACCCACCAGCCACTCCGCAGAAGGAAGATTGCACAATCTAATTCTGTAGAGATACCACCTCAGAAACCCAAGGAGGGGTCCTTATGAGTTGAATCAACTCGAAGGTAGTTTTTTTTTTTTTTTCCTGTCTAAAGATCTATTCAGCAAAATAAGTCTAAATATATGGATTTGGGGTAGTTTCAAGTTCTTCTGAAGCTTTAAGATATGTTGGGAAATTGATTCTTCATCATATGCTGTTGGTAGGTTTCTCCACTGAGCAGTGTAGGAAAATTTAACATTTGCCTGGGATTCTCATTAAGTAAATGTGGATAGAACTCTCCTGACTACTTGCTGGAAATGACAGAGAATTTTTTACCTTACTATGAAAGGGCTCCTGGAAGAGAATATCATTGATTGGTGAATGATACCCAATTTATGTGGAGAGAGGGAATATACACCCTTCTGTTTTTTCCAGTAGAGAACTGAGGACAGACAGAGGATGGGAGTATAATTTATAACAGGATTTTTGTTTTCTAGTAGATTTCCTGGTGGTATATGAAAATTAAATTTCTATAATTTAATCATAGTCTACCACTTCATCCCACCACTCATCTGTCAGTTTGTTGTACTTTGGTAGCTTGCATGTTGGTGTCAGGCTGGAGGCTCTGCCACTGGTATTTCAAGTACCAGCAGAGTCATCCATGGTGGACAGGTTTCAGTTGTGCTTCCAGATTAAGACTGACTCAGAAGAAGGAAGGAGGCATCCACGTCTCAAAGAATTGGCCAGTGAAAACTTTATGAATAGCAGTGAAACACTGTCTGATGTATTACTGGAAAACTTGATGAGTGGTCTTGAAACATTGTCTGATATAGTGCCAGAAGATGAGCCCTTCAGGTCGGAAGACACTTAAGATCTGAGTAGGGAAGAGCTGCCTCCTCAGAGTAGGGCTGACCTTAATCATGTGGATTGAGTAAAGATTTCAGGACCTCCATTTGCTGATGTAGCATGACTCAAAATGAGAAGAAACAGTGGCAAACATCCATTAATACTCAGAACATGGAATGCACAAAGCATGAATCTAGGAAAATTGGAAGCTGCAAAAATGAAATGGAATGGATAAAGACCAATATCCTAGGCATTAGTGGGCTGAAATGGACTGATTTTGGCCATTCCACTTTGAATCAGGCAATCTTAAGTTCTATGCCGGGAATGACAAAATCAAGAGGAATGGCATGCATTCATCATCACAAAGAATGCTTCAAGATCCATCCTGAAACACAATGCTATCAGTGATAGGATGATGTCCATATGCCTACTAAGAAGACAAGTTAATACCACTATTCAAATTTTTGCCCCAACCACCAACGCCAAGATGAAGAAATTAAAAATTTTTACCAATTTCTGCAGTCTTAAATTGACCAAACATGCAATCAAGATGTGTTGATTATTATTTGCGATTGGAATGCAAAAGCTGGAACAAAGAAGAATCACAAGTAGTTGGAAAACACGGCCTTGCTGATAGAAATGATGCCAGAGATATGACAGAATTTTGCAAGACCAATGACTCATTCATTGAAAATACCTTTTCTCAAAAACATAAATGGTGGCTATACACATAGACCTCACCAGATGGAATACACAGGAATCAGATCAACTACATCTGTGGAAAGAGGTGATGGAGAAGCTCAAAATCTTCAGACAAAGCAAGGCCAGGAGCTGACTTGGAACAGACCATCAATATTGGCTGAAAGCAAAGGACATCAGAAAATTGTTACTTGTTTTATATTTATTATAAAAATAATTTGATTGTGTGGATCATAATAAATTATGGATAACTTTGAGAAGAATGTGAACTTCAGAACACTTAATTGTTCTCATGAGGGACCTGTGCATAGACCAGGAAGCTATTGTTTGAAAAGAACAAGGGGATATTTCATGGTTCAAAATTAAGAAGAGAGTGTATCAGGGTTATACCCTCTCACCATACTTATTCAATCTGCATGTTGAGCAAATAATCCAAGAAACTGGACTATATGAAGAAGAATGTGACATCAGGATTGGAGGAAGAGTCACTGACAACCTGCAATACACTGATGACACGACTTTGCTTGCTGAAAGTGAGGATGACTTGAAGTACTTACTGAGGAAGATTGAAGACTACAGTCCGCAGTATGGATTATACCTCAATATAAAGAAAACAAAAATCCTCAGAACTGGACCAATAAGCAGCACCATGATAAATGGAGATAAGATTGACTTTGTCAAAGACTGCATATTTCTTGGTTCTACAATTAACACCGATGGAAGCAGCAGTCAAGATATCAGACAACGTATAGCACAGAGAAAATTGGCTGCAAAAGACCTCTTTCAAGTACTGGAGAGCAAAGATGTCACCTTGAGGACTAAGGTGTACCTGACACAAGCGATGGTATTTTAAATTGCCTCATATACATGTGAGAGCTTGACAATGAATAAGGAAGACTGAAGAAGAGTCAATACTTTTGAGTTGTGGTGCTGACGAAGATTACTGAATGTCCTGTGGACTGCTAAAAGAACTAACAAATCTGTCCTGGAAGAAGTATACCAGGAATGTTTCTTGGAAGCGAGAGTGGCCAGACTTAGTCTCACCTACTTTGATCATGTTATAAGGAGAGACCATTCCCTGGAGAAGGATATCATGCTTGTAAAGTGGAGGGTCAATGAAAGAGGGGAAGGCCCTCAATGAGATGCAAGGACACTGTGGCCATAACAATGGGCTCATGTACTGCAGGCATTTTGGGACTGGCACAGGACCAGACAGTATTTTGTTCTCCTGTGCATGTAGTTGCTGTGAGTCGAAGATGACCTTACAATACCTAACAACATCAACAGTAGAATATATTCTCCATGCTAACAAGTTTGTTTCATTTTTTAATTGATTTATCTCTCACAAGAAGAATAGCATCTGAACATGGTAGCTATTCAACAAACATTTTTTTAATATGTTCTTTCAGCTGTTTATCTCATGCAATAATAGAAGAAAGACAGAAGGTGATAAATTAACCAAGTAACAAAGTGTTTAAAGAGCACCACTAGAGCTAGAGTATAAAACATGTCAAGAAAAGAATCAACACAATATATGTCAACATATGTGAGTCAATTTAAGGCTGTCAAAAGCCCCCTTTGACTGAATATGTCTGCCTCAGCAGTCTATTCAGTTACTTAATCATAAAAACATATTGCAGTACTTTGTTAAAAAAAATATATAAGTAATATAAAAGCTCACTGCTGTCGAGTTGGATCTGACCTGCAGTGACCCCACCTTGGGTTGCTTAAGCAATGTCACTACAGAAGTAGATTGCCCAACCTTCCTTCTGAGGAGTGGCTGGTGTGCTTGAACCACCAGCCTTCTGCTTAGCAGTCAAATGCCTTAGGCACTATGCCACCAGAGCTTCTATAAGTAATATAAGTTTAGTTTATTCTCTCCCATTTGATGTTAACAAATGTGATAATAGAAACTTAATTTCACCATTCCCTATTATATTTGGATTAATTGGTCTAGATATTTTACATACATTCTCATTTAATCTTCCCAGCCATCTTCCAAGTTCTGTGTAAATATTCTTGCTATACAAATGCAGAGTAGAGTAGGCTTACACAGATTAAATAAATTGCCAAAAAGAAAGAATTGGCAACAAGAAAGGCAAGAATTTGAGATCTGTTTATTTGTTTGTTTGTTTGAAGTCATTACCCTTTCCCTATGTCTGGCTGCTCATTAACTGAAACAGAACATGAATCAATGTTTGCAAAAATGACAAGGAGGCCACATGTTCTGACCTCCTCTAATCCCACAAGAGGAAGACAGGATTACCAGCAGTAACCCAAGGCCTATTCCTGCCAGGCCAGACATGCTGCCTCCCTCCAGCCCTTTCTCCAACC
>NW_006921956.1:3032284-3033353 GCF_000298275.1 Orycteropus afer afer
GCATCAGAACTCTAAGCACGTGAGAGAGAGTGGGCACCTCCCAGAACATTGTATTGTGCCACGCCCAACAGGAATAACCCAGGTGGATAGCTTCAGCAATCAGGAGCTCCTCAGTTGCTCATAGAAATTCCCACCTTGGAGTTTACAAAGACTTATGGGTAGAAAAGCCACACTAAGTAATTTACTACACTGCAGTGTTCTACAGAGACTCTGAGGAATTCAAGGAAGGTAGGTGAATTTTGACAAAGAAAAGTTTGGCAGAATTGAGTGAGGTATAATATTTCTGAAAAGTAGTATAAAAGGGTCACTGGGATTGGCAGTAGTTTTGGTTTTTAGTTAAAAATTGGGGAAAAAAAAAAAAAGATGTGAATAAAAATGTTGCCTTTGACTGAGTTCTGCTTGTGGGTGGATCTACCTCAAATTTAGAAGGGGGATGTAGGAGACTCCACTCCCATAAAAAGAAATTAAAAATATGTTAAAAAAATTCTGATGAAAAGGAGGGGGAGATGAGAGAGGTGTCATTTAGGGGACACTGAGCTTCTGTTATGGAGGATGGTATACTTTTGGAACAAATAAGGGTGATGGTTGAACAACATGATGAACATAGTTCATGTCACTGGACTGTCAATGTGAAGACTATTAAAATTTCAAATGTTTTGTTACATTACATTTACTACAATTTTGAAAAAGAAAGAATAAAAGTAGTTTGCAAACTATCCAACTGGAAAAAATATATATATTCTAATGAAATAGTTGAGATTTAGAATTAATGATAATTGGACAAGTTTCTTTTATCACCAACTATTTATTGTTACTATGTGAAAGCACTCAACTAAGTAAATGGTGGTGGCATGCATGATGTTGAATCATGTAGGCAAATAGCTTGCCTTTTCACAATTTAAATTCTATCTATGGATCCACAAAAGAAAATGACAACATTGATCAATAGAATGAATGCTCTGTTGAATAATTTCATGTCACTATGAACATGTATAGAAAGAGCACTAATTAAAATTCTGCTAGTCAATGAAGACTTGTGGAAAAAGTAACAATATATAAAACCAAAAAA
>NW_006921956.1:3033453-3036342 GCF_000298275.1 Orycteropus afer afer
CCTTGGGTTTCCAAGGTGGTATCACAATGGAAGTAGATTGCTCAACCTTCCTTCCAAGCAGTAGCTGGTGGGTTTGAACACCAACCTTCTGTTTAGCAGTCAAATTCCTTATGCACTGTGCCACCAGAGCTCCCTAAAATAAGTAAGAGTTGGCCTGACACAGTACAGTGGAGAGGATAAGTGAGGATATCAGGGAAGAAGACAATATTTCAGGAGATGGGAAGAGACTTTGCAAAGGACCAAAGAGAGAGGAAATGTGGTATAGTCACAGATGTAAAAGACCTTCCCAATTACCAAGAGGATCAATGTTTGTATAAAGCAAAACATACAAGAAGGATTTTTCTTCATCTTCAAGTCAAACATGAACTGTTTTAAATTGTTTTCGCTGAATTTGTACACTATCATATATGTAATTTTTTTCACCCCAAATAAGCTTTGGTCCTGTTAAATGGAAATTGTACTTAAGGTGCTTTTAAGTGTAATCTGAGGACTAAAAATCTTTTGTCCAAATATAGATTTCCCTAAAAATAGAGTTTATATTGGTCATAATAAAAGCTTAAAAATATATTTTATGACTATGAATAAGTAAAGTTTTAAAGAATGGAATCAAAACTTAATGAGTATTACTAGCAAAACTTATCCTTTGAATATTTATTATATGTGATAAGTCAATTAGAAATGACCTAAATAATCACTATTTAATGAAATGTGTGAAGAAAACCAAAAACCAAAAGGGAAGACTATGCTTGGCATTTCTCAGGCTGAAAGAACTGAAGACAAACTTTGAGCCTCGATTTGCAATATTGAGATTCTATCGGCAACATATTGAATGATGCAGGAAGCTTCAAAGGAAGATGGAAGCAATACACATTGTCACTGTACCAAAAATAATTGGTCAATATTCACATATTTCAGGATGTAGTATATGATCAAGAACCAATGATATTGAAGGAAGAAGTTGAAGCTGCACTGAAGGAAGTGGTGAAAACAAGGCTCCAGGGATTGAAGGAATACCCATTGAGATGTTTCAACCAATGGACGTTGCAATGGAGTCACTTACTCATCAATGTCAAGAAATTTGGAAGATAGTTACTTGGCCAACTGACTGGAAGAGATCCATATTTGTACCCATTCCAAAGAAAGGTGATCCCACAGAATGTGGAAATCATCAAACCATATCATTAATATCACACACCAGTAAAATCTTGCTGAAGATAATTCAAAAATACTTTATTTTTTTCAGAAATATATTAACAGGGAACTGCCAGAAATGCAAGCCGATTTCAGAAGAGGATGTGGGATGAAGGATATCATTGCTGATGTCAGATGAAGCTTGGTTGAAAGCAAAGAATACCAGAAAGATGTTTACTTGTGTTTTATTTACCATGCAAAAACATTTGACTATTTGGATCATAACAAATTGTGGATAATTTTGAGAAGAATGGGAATTCCAGAACACTTAATTGTGCTCATGAGTAATCTGTACATAGACCAGGCAGTTGTCATTCAAACAGAACAAGGGGATACTGCATGGTTTAGGATCAGGAAAGGTGTATGTCAGCTTTGTATCCTTTCACTATACTTATTCAATCTGTATGCTGAGTAAATAACCTGAGAAGCTGTACTATAGGAAGAAGAACATGGCACCATGATTGGAAGAAGACTCACAGACAACCTGTGATATGCAGACAACACTATCTAGCTTGCTGAAAGTGAAGATGACTTGAAACACTCACGGATGAAGATTAACAACTACAACCCGAAGTACAGGTTACACCTCAACATGAAGAAAACAAAAATCCTCACAACTAGACCAATAATCAGCATCACAATAAATGGAGAAAAGAGTTAAGTTGTCAAAGATTTTATATTACTTGATTCCACAATCAATGTCAATGAAAGCAACAGTCAAGAAATCAGCCAACATATTGCACTGGGCAAATCTGCTGAAAAGATCTCTTTAAAAGTGCTGAAGAGCAAAGAGTTCTCTGTCAAGACTAAAGGTGCTCCTAACCCTGGCATTTTCAGTCACCTCATATGCATGTGAAAGCTGGACAGTGAATGGGGAAGACCAAAGAAGAGTTGATGCCTTTGAATTAAAGTGTTCATGGAGAATACTGAAGGAATCATGGGCTGTCAGAAGAACTAACAAGTCTATTCTGGATGAAGTGCAGCCAGAATGCTCCTTGGAAGTGTTAATGGCCAGATTCTGTTTCACCTACTTTGGTCATGCTGTTCAAAGGGTCTAGTCCCTGGAGAGCGATACCATATTTGGTATAGTAGAGGGTCAGTGAAAAAGGGGATGGCCCTCAAGGAGATGGATTGACATAGTGGCAGCAATGGGCTCACATATAACAAGGATTGTGACTCTGGCACAGGACCCGGCAGTGTTTCATTCTGTTTTACACAGTGTCACTGAATTGGAGCTGATTCAAAGGCAACAAACAACCACCACAACAACACTATGAACAGAATATGAAAGTAACTTTCTTAAGATGATTTATTTCTAACCCATACAGAATATTGTGAGGAAAAACTGGTTGAGTAATGGTATACTTTTGTACTGTAACTATCCTGCCACTGTCCATTAATTTTCATAGCTATCTTTTTCCTATATTAAAGTTAGGAGCTCTGATGGTGTAGTCCCTAAGGCATTTGACTGCTAACCAGAAGGCTGGCAGTTCAAACCCACCAGCCACTCCTTGGAAGGAAGACGGGGCAATCTACTTCCATAGAGGTATGGCCTCGGAAACCCAAGGAGAGATTGCTATGAGTTGGAACTGACTCGAGAGCAGTGAGTTGTTTTTTTTTTCTTTTTTTTTTTTAATATAGTAAATTAATACATACCGGGTTTTAGACTTTAGGCATTACAGAGTTTAAAAAGTTTTA
>NW_006921956.1:3039513-3045869 GCF_000298275.1 Orycteropus afer afer
ATAATTTTTTTGAATTCCTTATCAGAGAGTTCCAATGCTGCTTCTTCCTCAGGGATGTGTTCTGGGTCTGTATCCTGCTCCCTTGTTTCTACCACTTTATCCTGCTTCTTTGTGTGGATTGTGATGATCTGTTGTTTCCAAGGCATTGTGCCGTTGTTGTATTTAGAGTCTGTTAACTCTTTGTGAAGAGAAGCCAAGGGTGATTCAGGCTCTTCTTGGTGGTTTTATATAGTTGGCTCATTGGTGGAGAAGGAGGCTGTGGCTCTTGCTTGGTAAGTGAAGTTGTAGGAGGTGTGGGTGTAGTTGTGTCTTATGGGGACTGTAGTTGTCTCCCACTCAGTTAGACACAAATTACAAATGAATAACCATCAAAAAACTAAAAGCCCATGGACAAAAAACACACCATGTAATCACACAGAAACAGTAATTTGCAATATCTGGGGATAGGGCTCTAAGAGAAAAAAAAAAAGTAGAGAAGGAGAATAGTGAAGGAAAAAAATGGGAAAAAGAAAAGTAAGAAATGATGTTATCCACAAGAAAAAAGGGGAAAAAAAACTTTTAAAAAATTCAAACAGGAACAGGGAAAAGAAAAAATGCTGAAAACTATGAACTGGGAGGGAAAGATTAAGAGTAATAGTAAAAAGGACAAAAATGTTAATAATAATAGTTGTTTTAAAATGGACAAATGCAAGCAAACTAATCACCAGAAAAATAAAACAAAAAAGAAAAAAATAAAATTGTAAAAAGAGAGGAAAAAAAAATCGGTGGAGGACAGGGCAGGGCACCCAGGCTCCGTCTGAGCACACAGACTGTGATGGAGTTCCTGTGGGCCCAGAAGGTAGGTTGGAGTGGGGAATGATCACACCTCCATTCACAAAGTGGGTGTGGGGTAGAAGAGTAACAAGAGGAATGTCATACCTTTTCAGTCTTACAGGTCCAGAGGGTTCTTGGGGTTGCTGGAAAGCAGAACATGCTCTCATGCCCAGGAATCTGTGAGTGAGCTGTCTCTTTAAATATCCAAAATAGTCAAGCCACTTTTAGATCTTCAAAATGGTGGTGCCCTCTGGACCTGCAAAAGTATACAGCTCAGCCCGCCTTTCTCTTCACCTTCTCTGTTTATTCCCCAGCCACCAGAGCAGTCCTCTATGAAGTCCCTGGCTAGCAGGGCTGATTTATAGGTTAATTCTTAAGTCCGACCAGCACTCGGGAATCTCCAAGCTGTCTATGCCATTAGGATCACTCAGGATCACTGCCAGACCACAGCTCCTTTTTTGGTATTTTCACCAAATTCTTCTGCTAGTTGGGGTTTAGTCCACTTCTATATCCTTCCCTTCAAGGCTCAGGGGTCCAGGATTATCTTCTGTGTCTTTGTTAATTGGTTTCCCTTTTCTTTGTTGAAGAGGGTCTGTGCAGTCTTTCTGCCTAGTCTGCCATCTTGCTGGAACTTCACATGAATACATTTTTGATTTAGATTTTCCCTACTTTATTTTAATAAAGACATTTTGAATATGACAAATAATAGATGCTTAGAAAAGGACATCTATTTGGGGGTTTAGTTATTAATCATATAGGTTTAAATTATCATACTGAACAATTAACGGAATAATAGTATTCATTGTTTTGCTTATAAACTTTTAACATTCACCCTTTGCTCAAGTAGCACTACTTACTATTCAGTGACTGCCAACTTTGTTGTCAGTGTGGTGGTTAAGTCTGTGTGTCAACTTGACTGGGCCTGGTTGAGTGGCCGGGCAGCTGGATGTAGTTATTCCCCATAGTAATATTGGTAATTAACTCCATGGTGGAATATATTGGAGCAGCTAAGTAGCTGCTTTGAGCATGTGGTCTGCTTCCCGTATATAAGAAGCAGCTTTGGGTATGGTCTCTAGCTTATGGCACACTTGGACCGTGCATGTAGCCGGGTCATTGTTCAGCAGTCTGCCATGCTCTGCTGACCTTGGGACTTACAATAGACTTGAATTAATGGCCTGCTGTGTGGTTTGTTAACATCGGGGCTATGCCATTTTATTTCTTGACCTTGGGTTTGTTAGACTCAGCAGCCAGTAGCTGCCTGAGTGAAGAGATGCCTCTAGCTTCAGTGGGCCAGGAGCTGGAGGCAGAGCTGAAGGCCAAAGTTGATAGGCCTTTCACCCAGCCCCTACAGCCTGGCACTTTGAAATTAGACTTAAAGCCTCCAAAGTTTAAGAATAAACTTCTGTTTGTTGAAGCCATCCCATTCGTGTTATATTCTTCTCAGAGCAGCATTAAGTAGCCAGAACAGTCAGTTTTTCCTAATTGACATCAGAATCCATGCTTTAGTCATCTTTGTGACCTTATAGCATAGAGCTTAATGGCTTTAGTATAATAGAAACACTAGGAATATGTGAAAGAGTTTGATCCTTCATTTGTGAAGTATCTTTTCATATTATTTTTCACCAAGGAGGTGGGCTTACAAAGGCAGGAAAGATACTTTCAAAGTAAAAATTTATAAATTCAAAGGGAATGAGAGTGAGACTGGAAAATGACATGCATCAATTCAAACATCCCTAGCCCTAGCTCCACCCATTTCTATTATCCTCCAGAGAGAAGCGAGAAATGTAATGTCTTAATTGTAGAAACTTTGACTTAAGTCTGCAGACAAGAGTACTGACATGTTGCCCATACAACAGAGGCTACTGGAATCTATGTAGAATAACTATTTGGCTAACAAGGGGTAACACAGACACACAATTGGATTCAAATATCAGAGAATGCTCAATGAACTCTTAGAAGAATATCAGAAAAAAAGAGGGAGAAGAAAAAGAGTTATAAAGCATCCTCTCTTTCTGTCAGGGCCTCCACTCTCCCTCTTAGAAATTGTGTTGATTCTCCATTGTAAGCATCTCTTAAATTTATTACATTCTCTCCATTTTCTTGTCATTGTTTTTGGTCAAACCATTCTCAGTTTGGGAGATCTGGTGGCTTATGCTACTTTATGCCACTATCTATGGTCATGACATCTTTTTCTTTCTTAATCCACCTCTGTCATATCTTATTGTCATCATTGTTCAGTTTCACTGTCATGGTCATCAAGACTTGCTTTTTATAGAGGTTAATAAGCACATTTCCTCCCAAAGAGTGGGTGAGGAGAGTAAACATTGATTGAATAAATGAAACTTACTAAACCTTCGAAATCTTCTCTCAACTGCTGTCCCTGACTTCATTTTCTCCCCTCTTCTTTCCATCCCCCATTCTCCAATCGTGGTAACCAGTTTATAATATACCTTTATCATAATACATTATTATATATGAAATATTATATTTTTATGTACATATATATGTATATATTCATTTTTTTTTCTTTTTTATAACCATTCACTGCATAAGGGAAGAAATAAATCCCTTATATATCCCGAAAAATATGTTCCCAGATTCCCTATATGACTTTCTCAATTTTAATTCATTCTAATGGCTCTTATCTGTTGGTCACAACTCACACACCACTTATTTCCAAATTTCCTCCTCTTCATACAATATGTTATTTCCTAGGGCTGTGGTAACAAAGAACCACTATTTGTGAGCCTTAAAGCAACATAAATTTATTCTCTCACAATTCCACAGCATTGGACGTCTGAATTCAGGCTGTCATCAGGCCCATGCTCTCTCTGAAGCCTCTAGAGAAATATCAAGATCCTTTCTTGTATCTTCCAACTTCTGATAATCTCAGACATTCCTTAGCTTGGAGCTGAAGCATAACTCCAATTCCTGCTTCCGTCAGCACATGTCTGTCTCCTCTCTGTGTCTCTGCCTCTGTTTTTCTTCTTCTAAAATGACAGTCACTGGATTAAAGCCAATCTTAGTCCAACACTGTATGACTGCATGTTAATTTAAGTCACGATGTCTGCTAAGATATTTCCAAATAAGGTCACAATCCCAGGTAATGGGGGTTAAGGTTTGAATAAACCTTTTTGAGGACACAAGTCAACCTATAGTAGTACTAAATACTTTGAAACATACTGTTGTATCTTCCTGGAACACAGTCTACTCAGCTCCTGACTACTTTGATCTAACAGTTTCATTGAGGCTGGCTTATATCACTAGTACAATCAAAGCCCCATCCTTTCTTCTCTCATTTACTCACAATCCTATTTATACAATTTGAATATTATATCTGGGAGGTATATAGACCTGATGGAGAAAAGATGAGTTGAATGGGGCAAGACTGAATGGTTACCTTTCCCCCAGGTTCTGGTTCTAAATCACAATGAAGAAGAAGTGTTTAGTAGCATATTAAATAGGTTTGATACACTTGTGCCTGAGAAAATTTCTGCGGCCTTTGATTTAAGCACAGATTTAGATGTAATGCTTCAGTAAAAAAACAGGTAAATGGGGAGAAGGCCATTACCCTTACTACACCATATGAGCTCTGTTACCCTTAGATAGCTTATAGCATAAACATTCATATTGTTCGACATCAGGTCTAGCAGTGAGTATTTTCCAAGTGACTTCACAGATGGAAATTTGACTAAAAGCTGGAAAAGGAAGTTAAGAACAGGATAGATGCTTCAAGGTGACAGGGGGCAACAGAATATTATGAGGAGACATATGAGATATAGTTCTTGTGACAACTCAAAGTCACCAAGGTACAACCTGGTAGAGACACGTGTGCGATAACCAGGGCCACAGGGGCCATGTAACGTTGGTACAAATGTAAAATTGGGCCTTATTTTATAATTACAAGCTAGTGAGGCCAGGGTATACAAGTAATAATGATGCTCAGTTCAAGTGCCATGACTTCACCAAAGTCTTTATTGAAATCTTCCTCGTATGGATTAAATTATGTTCCTCAGAAAAAGGTGTTGGAGTTCTAACCCTGGTACCTATGAGTATGACCTTGCTTTGAAATAGAGTTATTAAAGGTATTATCAATTAAATTAACAAGAGGTAATACTGGAATTAAGACAGATCCTACTTCAATATGACTTGCGTCCTTGTAAAACAGAGAGATGCAGAGAGAAACAGGGAGGATGGACATGTGAAGAGGGAAGGCAAACATCGGAATGCCAGGATGACCACCCATCACTAGAAGCTAAGTGAGAAACATGGAGAAGACTCTGCTGGGGCCCTCAAAAGGAATCAGTGGGACCCACCTGCTAATTTCATACTTCTAGCCTGCCTATGAGACATTCCACTTCTGATCTTATAGCCTACCTAGTTTGTGGTACTTTGGTAATGGCAGCACTAGGAAACTAATATGACTCTCCACCTCTTCCAAACATAAGTCATCTATCCTTGTGAAAAACTTCCTGTGCCACTATTTTAGTTCTCTAGCATAGACACACTGGCTTCCTCATTGTTCTCAGATAAGGTCATTTCAAACTTCAGGATCTTTGTACTTGGTGTCACTTCTGCATGGAACTTCTTCCCTCACAAAGTGACATCATTAGCTTTTCACTTCCTTCAGGTATTTATTTAAATATCACCTAAAAGATGCATTCTCTACATGTCTAAAATTTCCATAACTTGATAATTTATATATTGTTTTTTTTTTTGTTGTTGTTGTTTGTTTGTTTCTGCTATTTCTTCACTTATTTTTACATCTTAAGCACTAATTATTGTCTATTATAACACATGTATTACTTACTTATGAGTCAGGTCCAACTCGACGGCACATACCAACAACAACAATTACTTACCTATCTCAATTGCTGTCTGGTTTACTCACTGGAATTCTATCTCCATTAAGAGTAAGATTGTTTGTTTTCCCTTTAGTTTTTCTTCATTGGTGAGCCTCAGAGGCTAGAAAATGATCTACTTAACAGCCCATGCTCTTCCAATGCTTTTTAAATGAAGCAATGACCTGTCTATATGTCTGTCTTGTCAACTAAGCAATGAGTTCCTTTAAGAGAGAATTGGGGAAATAATGGCTTATCACTTCACAACCACTTCACTTGCATGGTTATTAAACACAGTACACATAAGGAACAATATGTGCTACTTCTTTGATTATGTCAACAAAATCATATCCAGGATCCCTCAATTTTGCTCAGTCTTTTCACGGAAACCTTTTGTATGATTGTAAATATCTTCTTGTGAGGCTTCATAGGATTTTCAAAGCACTAAGTGTAAGGAAGAAAGTGTTTTTCTCATTTCACAGCCAGGGAGAATAAGGCACATGAGAAATAAAACCCTCTTTAAGTCAGTGACATGGTTAGGATTAGAATCCACAAAGTACTTGGTGCAGGATCCCCTGAGTCATATTTATTCAAATGAATTGTCTTTGGATAAATATGTTACAGGACAAAGAAATCATTTTGTCTTCATCAGGGAATCTATCTGTAAACACCTGTGTTTTTCAGAGACAGAAGGAATATATA
>NW_006921956.1:3045969-3077307 GCF_000298275.1 Orycteropus afer afer
ACTGAAGAGAGTAGTCAGTAACTGGACACCATTTCCTTAATTCAAACCACCAAAAGATGTGTTAAAAAAGGAAAGAAAGGTACACTAACAGGCAGACATAATTTTAAAAATTTCAATATGTATTTCAAAGTTTTTGTTAACAAGGAGAACATAGAAATAAAAATGTAAATTTCAAAGTAGGACCTAAAATTTTAGCACTCATATCAGGGTCTCTGGTTACATGGGAGCCCTCTCAGCAATCTTTTTAAGGTAATGTTTGGAAATAAATAGTTAACCAAATTTCTATGTGAAAATTTATTTAATCACAGAATAAGAATCTTTCTCCCATCCATTGATATTGCATAATAGGAAGTAGAAGGATCAAGGGAGGAGCTGAATTCAAAGAGAGAAGTTAAGAGACTATTTCAACAGTTAGGTAAGTGTTTCATTCATTTAAACCAATGTTTATTCATTATTAGCTATGGGTGATGAAATTTGCTTGTCAATAAGGATACCCTGGTGAGCAAGACAGAACCATCTTGGGTCCTTAATGAAACTGACCAGTGAGTCCAACAAAGTCTGGTGGGTATAGCTCATGGAAGAGAAAGGAACTATGTGGGTATGTGGTGGGTTTATACAATCTAACATGGTCTAAGGATGCCTTGACCAAAAGTAATGGTTGAGGGATTAAGAGGAAAAAATAAATTTAAGAGATGCTTAGAATGTAGAATCCACACATTTCCTAGAGAAGGAGAGTGAAATGACGGCAAACAGCCACCAAATTCTTCTATGTGTCTCCTATTTCATTATAAAATGTGCCTATTCTCAAATGTCTTAGATAAATTAAAGCAGAGAGATACCTGTGAAAATCAAGGAAGCTCTGCTCCAGGGTTTAGATACGAAATGTTATTAGACTTCTTTTCCCAAACTTTTCTTAACCAGGCCAGATTCTACACGGTTGCCTAAGACTCAGCATAAACTTATGTAATCAATAAGGATAGTTTAAGTGTCTGTTGTTCTAAGCAATGGTCACTAATGTAACAAAATAAATATGCATTCCTGTTCTCAAAGAGATTTATTTGTAGTGGGGAGTGACTGACAATAACAATAGATAACAATAGGGATTACTTTGCTAGTTGTTAGATTACAAATATTATGGAGAAAGCAATGTAAGGTAATGGAGAATCAGGAATACGGGAGATGGTGTTTTAAGCAGAGTGGTTGTCTCATTGAGAAGCTTGTATGAGAGCAAAGATTTGAAGGAGGCAAAGACATGATTCCTCTGAATATCTGGGGGTAGCTTTCCATGGGATCACATATTTGGGTTTCAGGAAATGATGAGGAGGCCAGTAATGATGGAGCTGTGTGACTGAGGAAACAGCAGTAAGAAATGAAGTTGCAAAAGTGACGTGTATGAATATAGTGAGTGATGGTTTATTTTGTATCTTATAGACTATAGAAGAGACTAGAGATGAACTCTGAGTGAAAGGAGGGGTCATTTGATCATTTTTTTTCAGAGTAATGACATCATGGGACTCAGTTTTAATAGCATTACTATAACTTCTTTATAGAGCACAGATACCAGGGGCAAGAATAAAGGCAGGAAAATTAATTAGGGAATTTCTAAAATCATTAAGTCCCTAGGTGGTGCAAATAATTTGCACTTGACAGCTAATCTAGTTGTTGGTACTTTGAACCCACCCAGAAGAAAGACGTAGTGATCTGCTTCTGTTAAGATACAGCCAAAAAAAAAAAAATGTATGGAGAAATTCTACCGTGTAACACATGGGATTGGCACGAGTCAGAATCAACTCAACAATAACTAACAACTAACAAAAAAATGCAATTATTCAAGGGCTTGGTTTTTCTTAGACTTCCACATACCTGGGGCTCAGAAATCATTACGTACCACTCTTATTTAACATTGTATTGGATGTCCTAGTCATAGTAATAAGATAAGAAATAGAAATAAAAAGTATCCAAATCAGAAAGGAAGAAGTAAAATGATCTCTATTTCTCGATGACATGATCTCTCATATTGTGTTGTAATTGCTTTTAGGTACTGTCGAATCAGTTGTAACTCATAGTGACACCATGTCCAACGGACCAAAACACTGACCAGTCCTGTGCCATCCTCATAATCTTGTTATACTTGAGCCCATAGTTGCAGTCATTATGTCTGTTCATGTCATTGAGAGTCTTCCTGCTTCTCAGTGACCCTCTACTTTACTAAGCATGATGTCCTTCTCCAGAGACTGATCCATCCTATAATGTGTCCAAAGGACATGAGATGAAGCCTCACTATCTCCTCTTTTAAGCAACATTCTAACTATTCTTCTTCCAAGGAAGATGTGTTTGTTCTTTTAGCAGTTCAATGTATGTTTAATATTCTTAGTCAACACTGTAATTTAAAGGCATCGATTTCCCTTTGATCTTTCTTTTTCATTGTCCAACTTTCTTATACATATGAGGTGATTGAATATATCAAAGTTTACGCCAGGTTCATCTTAGTTCTTAAAGTGATATATTTGCATTTGTAACACTTCAAAGAGGTGTTTCCAACAGATTTTCCCAGTGCAATACAAAGTTCGGTTTCTTGACTGCAGCTTGCTTGGGCAAGGAGCTCTGGTGGCATAGTGGTAAAGCATTTGACTATTAAACAAAAGTTGGTGGTTTAAACCCACCAAGTACTCCATAGAAAAAGATGAAGTAGTATGCTTTCATAAAGATTGAAAGTCTTGGAAACTCTATGGGGCTCACTTGTGGTTGTTGTTAGGTGCCATCGAGTCATTTCTGACTCATGCTTACACTATGCACAACAGAAAGAAACCCTCCCCTGTCCTGTGCCAGCCTCACAATCCTTGCTATACCTGAGCCCATCGTTGCAGCTACTATATTAATCCATATCATTGAGGGCCTTCCCCTTCTTTGTTGACCCTCCACTTTATCAAACATGATATAGTTCTCCATGGAATGGTCCCTTATGAAAACATGACCAAAGTAGATGAGACAAAGTTTGGCCATGCTCACATCCAGGAAGCATTCTGGCTACACATCATCCAAGATAGATTTATTAGTCCTTTTAGCAGACCATGGTACTCTTAGCCTTTTTCTGCAACACCACACTCAAAAACATCAGTTCTTCTTCAGTCTTCCTTATTAATTGTCCACCTTTCAATGCATAAGAGGTGACTGAAAATACCATGGCTTGGCATGCCTTAGTCTTCAAGAATACATCTTTGCTCTTCAGCATTTGAAAGAGGTCTTGTGCAGCAGATTTTCCCAATGCAATATGTCATCTGATGTCTTGACTGCTGTTTCCATTGGTGTTGATTATAGAACCAAGTAATATGAAGTACCTGATAACTTCAATATTTTCTCCATTTATTGTAAGCTTTCTTCTGGACCAGTTGTGAGTATTTTTGTTTTCTTTATATTGAGTTGTAATCCATACTGCAGACTGTAGTCTTCAATCTTTAGTAGTAAGGACTTCAAGTCATCTTCAATCAAAGTTGTGTTGTCAGCGTATCACAAGTTCTTCATGAGTCTTCCTCCAATCCCGATGCCGTGTTCTTCTTCATGTAGTCCAGCTTTTCGGATTATTTTCTCAGCATACAAGTTGAATAAATATAGTGAAAGGACACAACCTTGACACACTCCCTTCTTGATTTTGAACCATGCAGTATTCCCTTGTTCTGTTCAAATGACAGCCTCTTGGTATATGTGCAGATTTCTCAGGAGTAGCATCAAGTGTTCTGGAATTCCCATTCTTCTCAATGTTATCCATAATTTGTTATGATCCACGCAATCAAATGCTTTTGCATAGTCAACAAACCATAAGTAAACATCTTTCTGGTATTCTTTGCTTTCAGCCAATATTCATCTGATATCAGCTATGATATCCCTCATTTCACATCCTCTTCTGAATCCAGCTTGCATTTCTGGAAATTCTCGATCAATATACTGCTGCAACTGTTTTTGAATTATCTTCAGTAAGATTTTACTTGCATAGAGTATTAATGATATTGTTCGATAATTTCCGTACTCTGTGGAATCACCTTTCTTTGGAATGGGTACAAATATGGATCTCTTCCAGTCAGTTGGCCAGGTAGTTATATTCCAAATCCCTTAGCAGAACCAAGTGAGTGCCTCCAGTGTGGCATCCATTTTTTGAAACATTTCAATGGGTATTCCACCAATTCTGGAGTCTTGTTCTTCACCAATTTCTTTAGCATAGCTTTGACTTTTTCACCGTGATTACTAGAGTGCTAAATTTTTATCTGAATTCTAACCAGTACTACTGGATAGGTGATAAAGAATTAGATACAAAGATGTGTATCAATTTTTTCATAAAATAATTCTCACATGATACATTCATTCATAGTCCTTTGTAAATGACAAATGACATTCTAGCTGTAAATGACATTAGGAAATGTGTCTATTTTTCTTTGTCACTTATGAACCTAGATAAAAATTTTAAAATTCTATTGATATGTAGGAAAAAATAGACCCTGATACACAAACAATAATTTCTGCCCAAAACAACTAGTCCACATTTTAATTGAATCTCACTTTGCTTTTGATGGCAGAAGCTCATCATCTGACAGTTTCACAGCCAATATGAAATGAGAGAAGCCCCTGATTTAAAATCATATTGGAGCCCTCTGAGCTTGTGTGCAGTGTGTGCTTGAGTGCAGTGCTTGTGTGCCATTTTGCAGGAAGTTGAAAGGGCAAAGTGATAGGTGAAAAGATATTGTGTGAGAGAGTCTGATGAACCCAGCTGAGTCCAAGCAGAATGCAGCAGAGAAGCTCTGTCAGACCATATCAATTGGTGAATTGCAAGAAAGATCTGGAAAAATAATTACATGCAGAGATGGTAGATCTATGACCTTTCCATTGAATAAAGTCAATACCAGAAAGCTTCAAAGCCGTTCACTACTTTAATGTTGTGGAGGAAAATCAGATGAGTAACTTGGCCAGAATCCCACCATAGGGATTATTTCTAATTAAACTGACTCTTTAAACTTATTTTTCTAATCAGACTCTCTTTATATAGATGGCAGTATATGTCAGAGGGGATTTTTAAATAGTTTGTAATATATATGCATACACATATATGTGTGCATACACACATACACACGCAGACATATATATATGTGTGTGGTTAAACATCTTTAAATATATATACACAGACACACACACACAGACATTTATATGTGTCTGTGTAAACATCTTTAAATATATATGTGTGTGTATATATACATACATATATATAATTATTTTTTTAAAGATGTTTTCTTACATTTTTTTAAAATGAGTAGGGGTGAAAAGATGATATTTTGAAAAATTTAAAGGAAATTCAGTGAAGTTTTATCCTGTATCTGTTTCCAGATAAACAGTACCCTTTTGCATAATAACAAAGTTTGGGTTTTGGCCAGGGCACTCAGTGGGGGATGAAGAAGAAATATCTGTCTAGACTTGGAACTAAAGTTCATAGGGATTAGGAAAGAAACATCTAGGACCATAGGTGAGATCAAGCAAATAGTTAGAGTTAATAAAACCTCAATACAGGAAATATTGTTAAAACCAGATGTATAGCTGTACAACTCTCAAACTTTAGTGCAGCCAAGAATCATGGGGTGTTTCATAAAGTGCAGATCCATACACCCAGCAAGTATTCTTTCCTTGGAGACTTGGAATCAGCACTTTTATCCAACACCCATTGAGGAGAAGTGATATGAAATTGGTCTCATGAAAGATCTAAGAAGAAGGTCAGACTAGAAAAATGAAGATAGAGTTCTGAGAGAACTATCTACTGCACATCTGGACTCTTTGTGTTTATGTGTGTGTGCATGCGTATGAATGTGCATGCCCACACCTGGGAAGAAGACAGGGAATTTTCCACTTTCTCTGCTAATTGTTGTTGAGAGTGAAGGCAGATTTTTAGTGACACATTTAATACTTTGACTTTTCAAATAACAGTAATAATAATAGTACGCATTCCAAAGTACAAAATATATAAATAAATAAGTGAAGCAAAACAAGAAATTTGCAATTTTAACAAACACTATATGTTAAGTACGATACTATTAACTTATTAATTCATCGAATCCTTATATCCACCCTATAAGGAAGTTACTGTTATTATCAATATTGTTCATACATATCAATACTTAAAAGATACAAATAAATTAATTGCCCAATGTCACATACTTAGAAAGTGGCAGAGCTGGGATAATAAAGTAAGGAGCCCCCCTAGCACAGTGATTACACATTCAGCTGCTAACCAAAAGGTCATGGATTCAAATTCACCAGCTGTTCCACAGGAGAAATATGTGGCAGTCTACTTCTGTAAAGATTTATCATTTTGGAAACTCTATGTAACAATTCTACTATGTCCTACAGGATCACTATAAGACAGAATTTGACTTGAGGCAATGGGTTTGGGATAATAAAAGCCTAAATGTAGGGCTTCGAACCTTCCATTCTGCTAACTTGTCACCACAATGTTCCTTGACAATAAAATGTTGATGCACCCATCCTGATGCTGATGTTGTGAGATGTTGCAGAACTTAGTTTATTAAGTAATCAATTTTTGAATAGGTACTAATGCTAGATGTTTTGCTGATAAAAAGATGAATGGCTTCACTCCTTGGTAGGGATATAGACAAATAAATCAAGAAATAAGATCCTGTCCAAACTGAGTTCTATGGATTCTGATGTCAGGTCATGACATAGTGGTGAGATGGAGAAGGCTTACCTTAGGCTTGGGAGGACTAAGGGCAATATATAGAGAATATTCAAGAAAGGACCTCTAAGGCAACCCATAAAATATGAATACCAGTTAACTAGGAAAGAGATTAAGAAACCATAGAACAGAGAGTGTAAATACAGAAGAGAATGAATGAGCAGGAGGATTTCTGGCCCTGAGAATAGTTTGGTGAAGCTGTGCTACTGGACCACGTGGGAAAGCACCAAAGCAGAGGCCAAGATGTGGAGATCATAAGTATCTTGGCTGAATGCTAAGAAATCAGGAATCTGTCTGTAATGACATGAGAAGATTCAAATGCAGATTCATATTGTAGAAAGTTAAATGGAACAGCATTAGGTGGAGTGGAAATAGAAAGAGGTCGGAGAGGCATAGGCTGAGAGAATGTATAAGAATAAAGTCAAGGATAAGAGTTGAGAAACCAAGTGAAGAATGACTAAGATTTGAGTGGTGATCAGGTGAATAAGGATATAGACTAACCAGCATGTCCCAAATGGTTCAGTGTGATAGCTCTTTGTTTTAAACAAATTCAAGAAATAATAACAATATATCTGCATTAAGATACCACTTTAATTTGCTTAATACAGTGTTTTCCAAATGTTATTAATGGAGATTATTTTTCTTCTTTTTTTTTAGGTAACACCTATTAACATCCTAATAAACTTTTTTTATAACACAATTGTATGAAAATATAGGCATGAAGGACATTTGGGAGTTAAAATCTTCAAGACTCGATGATTCCCCACCTCTTGTGCTGTAGAAAAAATCCCTCAGTGGCACAGACAATCTGCACTCAACTGCTAACTTAAAAGTTGGCAATTCGAACTCACCTAGCAATACTGCAGAAAAAGGTCTGGTAACATGTTTCTGTTAAGACTGTGGCTAAGAAATCTCTATGGAGCATAGGGTAGCTATGAGTCAGAATAGACTTAATGGCAGCAGGTTTGTTTCACACATGTGTAAGGGGAGGATCGTGAAATTTGATAATGTTCTTGGATATTCAGAATACGAGAAATAAGGTTTGGGATGCATTTGTATATGGTGGAGCAACTGAAGAATTTGGTTTTTAACTTATTAAATTCAAGAAGTTTAGACAACATATAAATGGATACACTGGAGTTCATTTGATTTCCCAAATGGTAACCTGATATTTGGTTTTAATTTTAGGAATAATGCTGGAGCAGTCCAGATGTTAACTGCACATACCCACTTACACATGGATTATTTTCAATACATGGATCTTGGAAAAATTCAAGAACCAATAGACACCATACCAGAGGATTTAGTAGAAGATGACTTGGTGGAGATGAGTGCTTCTGAACCAGTGCCGGAAGATGAGGAAGAAAATGTAGAAGAAGCAGTGCCAGAAAGCAAATTGACATTAGACAACCTGCCAGAAGGATTCTAACTATTCAAGACCACTTTTGACTTATTTTATATGAACACTTCTATATTATAGGCAGTGAAACCAAAGCAAATGACAGAAGAATGACTAGTACCAAATAGAAACATTTTCAGAGAAATAGAAAAGCAAAGTCAGACAGAAATTACCACATATTTCTGTAAAGTTACGTGGAGTGTGCCAGCCTCTCCTGACTCCCCTTCCACTTAGTCCACTTTTTCAACCTTGGCCACCCTTGAGACAGCATGACCAAGACCTCCTCTTCCTCTTCCTCCTCAGCAATAATCATCATGCAGTACAGTTGACAATCTTATCTACCATGTACCTGTGTATGTCTTCATGTGAAAATCTAATAACTGTAAACCAAAAACAATTAATTGACTGTTTATATTGGTAAGAATTCCAGTCAACAGTTAGTAGTGAAGTTTTTGGGGAATCAAAAGTTATACATGGATTTTCATTTGTGCTTGTGTTTGGTGTCCCTAACCCGTGCAATGTTCAAGGCTCAATTGTAGTCCAATAAAATCTATCTATTTATATGTGTATCTATCTATAAACAAAATCATACATACATATTTATTTATTATATATTTATCTGAGACACATATTACATATAGGAATGAAAAATGATTCAGCATATATATATATATAAAAGGTAAGCATCTCCCAAGAAATGTTTCCTTGATGGTGTGTGTGTGTGTGTATTTCTGATGAAAGCAATAAACTTTTAACACTTTAAATTGAATTAAAAAGAACATTATATAATTTTCACAAGTTATTTTTTGAAAATTTGTGTGACATGATTCTCCAAAATAAATAATTAAGGAAGTATTAACAATGATACAAATAATTTTAAAAATACCATTTATTTCTCATTTATATCACTGATATGATGAAAACTATGAGAAATCCCAATTCAGAATAGTAATCTTTGGAGGAAGATAAAAGTAATGGAAATATTGGCTCAAAATTGAAATGCCCCTAAAATGCTCTAACATTAATGAGATATATATCATAGAGAAGAGGGTTTCCCTTGAATAATCCTAACTGAACAGGTCAAATTGCTTACACAGACTAAATGCAATTTTAGAATTTTTTTTGGAACAAAAATTATACATATCTGTTTAAGAACCTAACTCAATCATATAACTCAGTTTAGAATCATGCACATTTAAAAATATGGAACATGTGAAAGGAAAAAAATAGTGATGATGCACTTTGAATAAACTTACTTTCTAATCAATTATAGGAAATCCTTTACAATAGTGTAAGACTTGGTAATTACAATATCAAATATTTGATGCTTTTTTGCCCCACCCCCCAGTTCCTTCATTCTTCCTGTTGGGCACTATGCTCTGTGCCTGCCTTCTGGTTAGAGGAAGATTTGAATAGTTGAAGTGGGGAGGGGGCAATTGAAGAGAGAAACAAGGCTGTCTCACTGATATAATCAGAGGAATTTAAATGACAAATTTAACCAGAATTTTTTGGAGAGGAAATGGGTAGCTGTGTGAAGTATTTTATATCTATTTAAAGTTCTGAAATATTTGTCTTTACTTTATGTTAATATGGAAACTATACTTTGGTATAATACTTAAAAACATTAGGTGAAGTGCTATTTTATTGGTTATGGATGTAGTATTAGCTACTTTATCAAATTTTGTATATCTAAGTAGAACTGAACTTATAAAATAATAGATTTTTATTTGCAATATTTCAATAAAAATACATGTTTTGGATAAGTGTCTAGACTTAATCACAGATACCATGACACACCAGAAAGTTCCCTATATCCAAGACACGGACATGGCTTGTATCACAGCCTTGTCACTCACTTACATCTACCATATGGCCAAACAATGAATTTCCTTGGGCTGTTTTTTGTCAGCTACAAAATAGAGGATGTGGGTCAGAGTAGAGGGTTTACATTTCACTGTGTGTGGAAAACACCTAAAGAGATTCAGAAAAATGCAGATTTCTAGAAACCCCTACACCGACTCAGGTGGTCTGGGAAATCTTTTTTTTTTTTTTTTTAATGTTACCCTATATGATTTTGATGACTAACCAACCAAATACCAAGAGTATTGAACTAGAAAAGCTGTCAAAATTCTCCTTTCAAAATTCCACAGTGAACACTTAAGAAGTAACATTTTGAAAACAGAATAGGAAAATGAAAACAGAGGGGAAAAATGAACAAGGAATTATTTTGTAAATTATATGTTTGCTACTTCATTGAAAATGAATTGAATTTGTTTTATTCGTCATCCCATTTTTTTTATTGGTAGTTACAAGGGTTAAAATTCACATATGACCTGACATGTGCAGTTGTAATGATATAAATTATTACCCTCAATTGAGAAAAATTTGGAAAAATATCCTAAAAGAATTTAAATGTGCATACTTATTGAGCAATGAATTCCACGTCTTTGAGTTTTGACTAAGCATCTGGACAGTTCATAATGTGTAAATATAATAGATATTAGAGAGTTATATATAATACCAAAAAAATGGAATTTTATAAAATATGCAACACAAGTTAAATAAGTATTTCCCAAATAACCTGGAGAGCTTGTTGAAAATAGATATTATTCTTAAGCCCCTTTCCTGGGGAGTATTATATCCTCCATCCAGGTTGGGCTTAAGACTACTATATTTTAAAGCAATTTTCTAGGTGATGCTTATGATTTTATAAATTTCAGAATTTTTACTTTTATCAAATGATGTAAAGAAATAAAATGTCATTTAGCACCTAGAACTATTATGCATATTTTTATTTTGTCATGAAATATTTTAAAGTAAATTTAGAAGATAGTTGAATTTTATTGGAAAATTCTGGAAATATTTTGAAGTGTTCTTTCTGGTGTGATGAGGGAGATTTTTTTTCTTTCCTTTCTATGTGGTTTTCTAAATGCAATTTTTCAACAATCAACATGCATGACTTACACAATTTAAAAATGTTGTTGTTGTGTTGTTGTTATGTGCCGTCGACTCATAGAAAAAGTAAAAACAGAAAAGGTATGCTGAACAACTATCTTCTATTGCTGTGCAGTGTGGAGGGGAGGGTTTAACTCAGAGTTCCATCTAATGCAGGTGAGGAGAGAGAATAATGATGTATGAGAGCAGGGCTGAAGGACTACTTCCCTGGAGTTTGCTCCTGGCAGCCCAAGCTCTAATTCTCCCATTTACATGGGTGTGATGATGGGGTAATCTACTTCCCCAAAAATTTACAGCCGTGGAAACTCAATGGAGGTCACTATGAATTGGAATCAACTCCATAGCTGTCAATTTGGTTTGGTTTGAAGTTCTCATAAGATCAGCTCTGGCTGTACCTGAAAATGCTTTTCAAGAAGAAATTGGAAAGAAAGGCTTCAACTCCATCTAAATCATAAGGTTCTGCTTGCTTTCTGCTAAATTAGTACTTCTTAGAAAACATTTTTACTCTAAGTGAATTTCATTCTTGCGAGGGAGAAAGTATCTAAAAATCTATTTACTAAGCCTTTTGCCTTTTAAGCCTATTTCCATTAGTTTGGGCCTGAGTGTAAAAGGAGGACAGCTGAACTTCAGCCCGGCACATAATGACCCTTATTACACAGATTCAACAGAATTGGGCTTATTCTCAGCTCCAACTGAACATTTCTTTTGCCAGAAAGAATAGAAAGAAGCTAATTTGCACTAAAAAAGAAAGGCTTTGATGGATTTTATTTTCTACATCCCTTTTTATAAATTTTAAACATACAGAGTTATGCCCAAGAAAATGTAAAGATGAGTGAAACCCTTCTGAAACGCATCTGTTGTAAAACAAAATATTTTGGCAAGTTGCTTTTAAGGTGCAGGGATTAACTACATAAACTTTTGAAAAATCCTTTGAAGATAAGAAGCATTTTCTAAAAGCTTAGTATTATTATTCTAATTATTATTATTCCTTTTAAGTGTTCATTAACAAAAAAACCCCACAATACGTAATAACCAGTTTAGTTACAGGCATTTATTTCCTCCTTTTTAACATAGGAAAGCAGGTGACTATATCTTGAAGCAATTGCTTGCTTTCTACATGGAGATCTGCAATTGCTTAGAATTTTATGTAACTTGTAGGCATTACATCAGGACTCCAGAACAAAGCTAAGTCCAGCTTTGTGGTAAATTTTCACTTTGCAATTCTGCACATTTTTTGATCTATCTCAATTATTCTTCTTTGGAAGTTTAATATTTTTAAGCCTGGTAAGTATAATAGATATCAGACAATCACTGTTAGTTCAGTAAATATTGGAATCAAGCTTCACTTAAAAAATTTTATCCCATGAAAAATAAATCTAGAGAAAAATGAAAATTTAATGTCAAGAGGCACTACTTGGAAGGAAATAGGTAGAATTTATCTCAATCAATCTATTACTCTTCTCTTGTTGTCACACTGGTAAACAGGGATCTGAAAACTATAAAAATTCTTATAGCTAGTAAAAATAATAGGGGAAATGTGATCATTGGTCTTAAAAGCACCAAAAGGACATCATAAGCAGTATAGAGATTACTATGGCCATTAGTCAATAGAAAGTTGACAATTTAAAGTAATACCATGATTTTTCAAAGTAATATTGTAATAACTGTGATAATTATACCAGAGAACTGACCTATACAAGTTCACAATGATTTCATCCTTGGTGAAAATTAGATACAATAAATTCTTTTACTTGGAACGCACATCTGAAGGAGTCCATATCAAGGAGTCACAGTAAATCAGAACAACTTAAGGATATCTGTTGGCCTGGCTTACAAAATTGTGATTACTGGTATTTTATAGTGTTTCTTTATATCAGTGCTCACATCTCAAGATGCCTTTTGCTAGGGCCTGCGTCAGTGAATATTTCATGTGATTGGGACTATGAGTTCCAATTGACTCAATAGTAGTGGGTGGTGGTGGTTGTGGGTACATGCCATTAATATAAGAATCAGTGTATTACTGGCAGTCAAGCAAAGAATCGAAAGGAGGGAGGATTATTTAGAAAATGGAACATGTGATACGACTGAGAAAGGGAAGGATGGCTGGGGTAAGATTCCCAGGAGAAAGAAACAAGTGTGTTTGTTGACCATTACTAAAGAAAGAAATTCCAGATGATTTCTTTTTTTAATGTTCATTCGATATACACTTATTGGTCCCAGTTATAAGATAACACTGTACCAGGAGTTGGAATATTCAATTCTCTACTCTCACAGTTAAGTCAATGATGGAGATAACACACACGCACACACACGCAAGTGCTCTCACAAGTGTACACATGAATGCATGGCTGTAATAAAACGATAAGTTTTGTAACTGAGGCATGATCACAGAGCTGTGGGTGAAGTAAAATGGGAGCGACTAACACTGCTCAGAAGTTGGAGTTAGTTTCAGAGGAATTAACACTTTGAATGACTTTTAAACAATAGACAAGACATTTTAAATTCCATTTTGTAATTTTTGTATGCATACAGAAACTAGCACAGGCAAATTGGTGAAGTTACAGAAAATGCACCCAGATGTGTAAACACTTCCAAGAATATTAAACATTATCAACACCCTAGGAGTTTCAAGAAGTCCCTCTCAGTCATTTTACCTTTTCCCAAAAAGATAACTCCTATTCTAATTCCAAAATTGACAAATGGAGAAAAAAGAACCTAGGCAAGGAAATGCTTTGTTCAAATATCAGTAAAGAATAACAAACATAATATGTATGTGGAATAGTAGTTATAGAAGGAGCTCTGGTGGTGCAGTGCCTAAGGTATTTACTAACCAAAAAGTTGGTAGTTCAAACTCGCCATCCACTCCATGGAAAGGAGTTGGGGCAAACTACTTCTGTTAAGATTTATCAACTAGGAACTCAATGGGAGTTGCTATCTATGCATCATAATCAACTCAGTGTCAGTGCTTTTTTTTTTTTTAACATCTGTTTGTACATGGGATAGCTTATGGACCTGACATAAATTTGGAAAATATTTAAATGCTGCTCTTATAATTTTATTTTATTTTTTAATTTATTATGCACTCAAATTGACTTACTGTATGGTGTCCAGTTCTATGAATTTGAATACATACATAGATTCATGTGACCACTGTCACAATGAGCAAATAATACATTTCCATTACCTCCTCAAGTTTCCTTATGCTTTTATTGCCTAGTAACATACTACCCTATACATACACACACATACAACCCTTGGAAACCAATGCTGTATTCTTCATTGCTATAATTTATCTTTTTGAGAATGACACGTAAGAGGTACAATAAACTACATAACATTTTTAGATTGGATTTGTTTGTTTTGCCTAATGTATCTGAGATTTATCCAAATGTTGTGCATCAGGGGCTCATTTCCTTTTATTCCTGAGTGTTATTTCATTTTTTGTGGATGCAAAAGTTTATTTGTCAATTCATTCTTTGAAGAATGTTGGGATGTTTCTAGTTTTTGGTGATTATGAATAGAGCTAATATAAACATTCCTGTACAGCTGGGTGTGAACATGTTTTTGTTTTTCTGAGGCAGATACTCAAGAGGAAGATTGCTGGGCTTACTTTCTAAGTCAAAATATTTTCCAGGGTAGTTTTGTTAAATTTACTTCATGTATTTTGAACCTCTGTTATTAGTTGTACACATACTTTATATTGTTGTGTCTTCTTGGTGAATTGGCCATTTCATCATTATCTTTGTCCCTAGTAATATACTTTGGTCTTAATTCTACTTTGTCCAATAATAATATTGTCACTGCAGTTTTCCCTTCATTAGAATTTGAATGGCATACATTTTTGTATCTTTTTACTTTTATGCTACTATATATTATTATATCTTATGTGAGTTTCTTTCATACAACAAATGAGCCATATTAATAATTCTAATAGCCTCTGTCTTTTAAATGATATGTTTAAATCATTTATATTTAATGTAATATTTATTATGTTTGAATTTAGGTGTATCATACTATTATTTGTTTTCTTACATATTTTATGTTTTATTTTCTACCTTCTGTTTAGTTAACTGAACAACATTTTGTATTTTATTTTATCTATTTCAGTTTATTTTTTTGTGGTTACTCTAGGTACTATAATGTGCAAACTTATGCACTCCACATTCTAGTTAGAACAATTTTCTACCATTTCAAATGAAAAGCAAAAAGGTCCTTTATCATCCCTTATTTATTTCATTGCTGTCATATATACATACATATACATACATATTGCACATTGCATGCATATGTATGTACATATATGAATATATATACGTATATATATATATATATATATGACATATACTTGCACACATATATTTGTTGTTGTTGTTGTTAGGTGCCATTGAGTCATTTCTGACTCATAGGGACCCCATGCACAGCAGAACGAAACCCTGCCCAGTCCTGTGCCAGCTCCATGATCCCTGATATACTTGAACCCATCATTACAGCCACCATGTCAATTTATCTCGTTGAAGGCCTCCCCGTCTTTCATCGACCCTCCGCCCTACCAAGCATGACATCCTTCTCCTGGGAATGGTCCCTTCTGATAACATGACCAAAATAGGTGAGACGAAGTCTGGCCATTTTTGCTTCCAAGGAGCATTTCAGGTGCTCTTCCTCCAGGACAGATCTGTTAATTCTTTTAGCAGTCCATGGTACTTTCACTAAATCATGTTCTTATGGGGATTTCAATGCAAGTATATGATATATATTTATATATGTATCGTATTCTTGCATTGAAATCCCCATAAAAACATGATTTACCATTTTTTTAATAGTTTATTTTTGAGCACAGACATTTTAGACATTTTAGCATTCTTCCACAGGTCTCTGAGGCATTTTTTTTCTTTTATTAAATAAAATACATATCTCTCTATTTATAAGAAAAAAAAAATGCCTCTTGTAATCTGACTTCAAATTCACTTACTCTTTTCTCTGTTATTTCTATTCTGCCACTAGATCCATTAAAAAAAAAAAAGTTATTGTTCTGCTCAATTATAACATTTCAATTTGGTTGTTTTTTTACATCTTCTTTTTTTTCCCTTTTAATGAGGCTTTTGCCTAGATAAGTTGGTTTTAGTTGCATTCCATGGGAGAGACAAGGTAGAGTGTGCTTATTTCACCTTACCTAGTTCTAGAACCTACCTGGGGTAGGGAATTTAATTTTATTCAATGTATTATAGTAATCCATCAGACATCATTGAAGATAAAAGTGGATACAGCACATGAAAGAGAAAAGAAGAAGAGATTGTAAACAAGGAAGTAAATTTGGTTAAGCTTGAGTATTTAAAAGAGTAAATTTTCAAGTAATATTTTGAATAATAATAATAACCTATAACCAACAAAAATTTAATGGTGAATAAAGGAAAGACAGGTGTCTGTAATTGATTTGAATTGTATTTATAGACTGACACATATCAGTATACTTACTTAAGGACTCTTTTTCCACTGGAGTTGAAGGATGTAGGAACAATTCCAATATAGAAACAATTTTCAGTGAAACATTGTTTACTGTGTAGTACTAGTCATGCTGAAGTTATACTGTTCTTTTACCCATGGATGTCACACATCGAAAAGAAAGTCTACTAAGCATTCTAGACTTCATAGCAGTTAAGATTTTTAGTGGTGAGGGAGAGAGATATATAAAGAAAGAGAATGAGTTATTTTTATATACATGGAAGATGAAAAATATTCATTATAAGAATTATTAACTGTTCCACAATTTTTACCTGTTGATTATTTACTACCTTTTGTTGTTCTAAAGTTATTTCCTAATCATAAATCTTGTCTTTTTAACTAGATTCCAAATCTTTTGTAGCATACTGACCAGAACTATTTTTCTGCTGTATTAAGATGCAGTTGGTCCTTGATTAAAAAAAAAAAAACAAAAACTCCATTTGGAAAGATTGATAAATACACTAACAGAATGTATATTGGCCAAGAAAGGAGAAAGGAATGTCTTTAACAGAATCCAGAATGAACTGAAGACAACATCCAACTTTAAGTCAGACAGCCAAGTACTGATGGCTGAGAAAGATAACAAACCTCAAATAGATGTAGAACATTCCCCTTGGAATAGAGCTTTTATTTGGCTAATACAGGATAATTAGTCCATGCTACAAAGATGAAAAGATTCTAAGACTGTAACTATAGACACTAAACAGACAACACACTGACCACTTACATTTCAATTTGTAATGCATATCAGGAAAAATCCATCTCTCTTTAAGTTATTCTCAGACATTACAGTTATACTATTAGCAGGATCATCTTAGAACAGAAAAGGAATAAGAATGTGTGTGTGAATATGTAGAAATTAAAGGTGTGCAATTCTTTAAAAAAACAAAAACAAAGAAACTGATCCTTTAACTTACACAGAAGTACAAATATAAGCTTATCTTATGCATCCCCTTAGTATTGTGAGTTTATCTGACTTAACATTTACTACACTGCATTAACAGCCTTTTTATGTGCTTATTTCAAATAGTCTTTACATCCAAGAACCAAATGATGCAATGTCTTTCTAGTCTGAGCACATAGCACATTGTCCGGTATTAATTCATTTGGGATACTTATCCAACAATTTATTGGGTACATATAACATGCACTGTGCATGACTTTGGGAGCCCAATACTTAGGCACACAATAAGATTTGGCAGAAAAAAATTTATTTCACTATCTGTACATAAAGAAGTAACAAATAGCATATATGATCATGTCATTGAACAAAAACAATAAGAAATAAAAGAATACATATCAATTATCAAATATCTTACTCTAATTAGGTACAGAGGAAAGTAAAATTCATTATACAAAGAGGTGTATCCTTTTAGATGATAAAAGAATCAAATTAAATATGCAAGTTATAATGAGCTAAAGGAAGACATGGAGAAACAAATTTTACCTTAATTTTCTATCCTTTGAGAAGTATCCATTAGGTAGTAGACATAATGCTTGTTGTTGTCAGATACTGTCAAGTTGTTTCCCACTCATAGCAACCCAATGCACAGCAGAATGAAACACTGCCCAGTCCCACACCAGCTCCACATCCTTGCTATACTTGACCCTTTCATCTCAGCCACTGTGTCAATCCATCTTGCTGAGGGCCTTCCCCTCTTTCTTTGACCATCCACCTTACTAAGCATGACATCCTTCACCAGAGAATGGTCCCTTCTGACATGACCAAAGTAGGTGAGACGAAGTCTGGCCATTCTTACTTCCAAAGAGAATTCTGGCTGCACTTCCTAAAGATTTTTTAGATCTTTTAGCAGTCCATGGTATTTTCAGCATTCTTCGCCAGCACCACAACTCAAAAGCATGAAATTTTCATCAATCTTCTTTATTCATTGTTCAGCTCTCACATGCATATGAGGTGAATGAAAATAGCATTGCTTGTGTCAGGTGCACCTCAGTCCTCAAAGAGACATCTTTGCTCTTTAGTACTTGAAAGAGGTTCTTTGCAGCTGATTTGCTCAGTGCTATACATTGTCTGATGTCCTGATTGCTGCTTCCATTGGCATTGATTGTAGAACCAAGCACTTTGAAGTCTTTGACAACTTCAGTCTTTTCTCCATTTATCATAATGCAGATCCATTTATCATGAAACACAGCTGAGGGAACTCAGGAAAGAGGAGGGAGATAGGCCCCACACCCAAGAGTCAGGAAGGGCAGTGATAACAGAACCACGGATCCAGGTAAGGAGAGGATACAGAGGCTTCCGACAGCTAAGGGAGACAAACTTGTCCGTCAGTTTGTCATACTGTGGTGGTTTGCATGTTGCTGTGAGGTTTGAGGCTGCACCACTGGTGTCTCTAATGCAGTCGGGTTGCACCTGGAAGGGCAGTCTGCTGGAATTTCTCACTACTACATACCTAATTTCACAGTAAATACTTTAATTCAAGGTATCAGGGAAGTTGTTAGTAATTAGTTTAGAACATGAATATGATAAAGAGGATAATTGTATGATATGCTCACAGAAAAGGATGTGCAAAGAGAAACTAATTTAAAAAATGTAGGAGCTTCATCTCAGAGATTTTACATTGTTTTGATTAGATACATGCTGTTTCATTTACATAAAATATGAAAGTCAGAAAAATGTAAGGAATGGATCCACTGTGCTGAATTTACTGGATTTTTTTTTTCTTTGTAGCCAGAATCAACACTTTCATTATCAAACTGTCAACTACATATATAATGTTTCCTAATTATATATTAGATGCTCTGGTAGCATAACATCTAAGGCACTTGACTGCTAACAAGAAGGCTGGTGGTTCAAACCCACGAGCCACTCCTCAGCAGGAAGGCTGGACAATCTACTTCTGTAGTGATACTACCTTGGAAACCCAAGGAGGGGATCACTATGAGTCAGGTCCTACTCGATGGCATATAACAACAATAATTATATATTGAATACTATCATATACAAATAAAGTTTTGCTGAAGATAATTCAAAGATAGTTGTACCAATATATTGACAGGTAACTGCCAGAAATTCAAGCTGGATTCAGAGGAGGATGTGGGATGAAGGATATCATTGCTAGCATTAGATAGATCTTGGCTGACAGCAAAGAATACTGGAAAGATGTTTACCTATGCTTCATTATCTATGCAAAAGCATTGAACTGTCTGGATCATTACAAATTATGGATACAATTACAAAGAATGGGAATTCCAGAATACTTTATTGTGCTCATAAGGAATGCTACATGAAACAAGAGCCTGTTGTTTGAATAGAACAAGGGAAAACCCCATGGTTTAAAATCAGGAAGGTGAGTGTCAGGGTTGTGTTATTTCACCATACTTGTTCAGTCTTTATGCTGAGCAAATAATCTGAGAAAGTGAATTATATGAAGAATGCAGAATCATGATAGGAGGAAGACTCATTAACAACTTGACATACACAGATGACACAACCTTGCTTGCTAAAAGTGAAGGTGACTTGAGACACTTATTGATGAAGATAAAAGACTACAACTTTCAGTATGGATTATACCTCAACATAAAGAAACTGAAAATATTTACATCTGGTACAATAAGCAATATCTCAATAAATGGAGAAAGGGTTGAAGTTGTCAGCTATTTCGTTTTACTTCCATCCAAAATCAATAACCATGGAAGCAGTAGTCAAGAAATCAGATGTCATATTGCACTGGGTAAATCTGCTGCAAAAAAAACTTCTTTAAGAGTTCCAGAAAAATGGCAGAATAGGAAGACAAGCTACACAGACCTTCTGCACAAGGTAACGAGAAAACAATTGAAAGCAATACAGAAGATGATCTTGGAACCCTGAGCTTTGAAGACAAAGATAAAAAGTGGATTAAATTCCAATTAGTAGAAGAATCTGAATGAAAACAATGAGTAAGGGAAAATAGAGCTGCAAACTGCTGGCTGTCTTGAGAGCACAGCTATTTTTAATATTTTCCAGTAGCAAACTAAGAATTGGCTCTGCTCACTAAGAACTACATGGGCAAGGACTTCATTGGTCCCTTACAATCAGAAAGGAATGCAGTGAAGAAGGAGACAAGCAAACCTGTGGACTGCTGCTGGCAGTATTGTGGGCACAGCCATTTTGAATGTTCTCAAGCAGCAAGTGCAATTATTTTGAATATATGCAAGTGAATATATATCCCCCTTGTTGCTCTCATACCCCACACACCCTTGGTGATTGAGGTGTGACCATCCCTTGCCTTCACGCACCTTCTTGATCAGCAGGAATTCCATCCTGATCTGTGCCCTGACAGTTTTTGTGCCCTGACTGTTTTTCCTTGTTGTTTTTTAAATTATTCTTTTTATCTTTTCTTTTCCTCTCTTCTTGACCTTAGTTCTTTTTCTTTTTTTTCATTTTATTTGTTTGTTTATTTTTGTTTTTCCCTTTTCCCTTTTCCTGGCTTGCCTTTTTTTTCCCCTCCCCATCCTTTGTTTATCCTTTTGCAGTTTTCCATTTTTTCTTTACTATTCTTTAACTCTTGCTCTTTTCTGTCATTCATCCTTTCCAAAATATTGTGGGGATTTATTTTTTTCCCTTTCTCTTTTTCTCATTAGTAGAAGTAGCAGAAATCTTTTTTCTTTTCTTTAATCCTTTCCAATGTACTTTGATATTTTTTTTTTGTGATTGTTCCTGTTTGTTTATGCAATTTGAGTTTTTTTTGTTCTCTTGCTTTTATTTTTTGACAGTTTTTAATTTTTATTTATTTATTTTGTCTAACTGAGTAGAAGACAACAAATGTTATAACACAACCCAACCATACCTGGACTTCCTGTAGTCCCACCCACTGAGTGATTTTGCACCAACTGACCAATGATAGCAGACAACACCAGCTCAACTCATTCTCACCTACTCTTTATGAACAACTAACAGGGATCTGTGCACACACTTTCATTCTCTATCATACATTAAACATAAATACAAAACCACCACAATGTCTCAAAGACAACATACCATGAGATTCCACACAGAAAAGCAAGGTAAAATAGTAGAAACCAGAGACCTGGAAGGAGCTCTGGTTGCGTGGTGCCTAAGGCACTTGACTGCTAACCAGAAGGTTGGTGATTCAAATTCACCAGTCACTCCTCAGAAGGAAGGTTGGGAAATCTAGTTCCTTAGTAATACTGCCCCAGAAACCCAAGGAAGGGTTGCTATGAGTCATGTCTGACTTGATGGCACATAACAACAACAACAACAACAACAACAATAGGGACCAGGATACAAATCCAGAAAACATCCTTTAGCAAGAATAAGCATCAGAACTCCCTGATAAGCAATTTAAGATAATTATATTTGAACACCTTTAATGTATTGAAAGACAGATAAGGAAAACATTGACAAGATGAAGAAAACACTGACAAGATTAAGGAAAACACAGACAAAAATTTAGAAGAATTTAGGAAAGCAATACAAGGACAAATTGACAAAATAAAAAATTAGAAGTGATACAAAAACCACAAACAGAAATCCAGAAGATAAATACTAATATTTCAGAAATAGATAACACATTGAATGGGCAAAGAAGTATAATTGAATCGAGAGAAAACAGAATTAATGAGATTTGAAGACATATACCTCAAAACTACTTTGTTAAGGAATAAATCAGACAAAAGATCAAAACAAAATGTAGAAAGCTAAGATTCATGTTGGATACCATCAAGAAGAATAATCCATATGTAACTAGAATTCAGAACAGGAAGAGACAAATACAATCACAAAGAAAATTGTCAAAGATTTGTGAAGACAATTTTCTTAATATGATAAAAGAAGAAAATATATCCATTCAGGAAGTTCAAGGAACTCAAAACAGGATAGACTTCAAAAGTTAATCACCAGCACATATCATGATGAAACACACCAAAAACAAGGACAAACAAAGAATATTGAAAGAAAGAAGCATGGCAAAAATGAAAAGTTACCTATAGAGGGCAACCAATAATGCTAAGCTCTGATTTCATGGCAGAAATTATGTAGGCAAGAAGGCAATGGATGATATACATGAAACCCTGAAAGAAAAAAATCTCCAACCTAAAATTATATATCCTGCAAAATTGTGGGTGAGATTAATATCAAATATGAGGGTGAGATCAACAGATTTCCAGTTAAACAGAAATTGGGGGAGTTTTTTAAAACCAGACCAACTTTATAAGAGATGCTAAATAGACTCCTTCTGACAGAGAGCCAATGACAGCAAACAACAATCAACGAATAACATCCATGATGACATATCCCAGAAACCAGCCCAGTTATGGAGGGATCCAAAATAAAATAAGCTTACAAGACTGTAAACAAGGAACCAGACACATCAATTAGTAAATGAGGACAACTACAAACCAAACAGAGGCAATAAACAGGATAGTTACAGGACTTCTAAAGGGTGAGAAACTCGAATCAATTATGAGATAGAATAGAATGTTTTAAACTTGGGAAGAAAATAATAAATCATAGGGTTACTTAAAAGAAAAATAATAAACCTTCACATCAAATTAAAAAAGAAGACAAGCACAGATATTTAGCAAATACTAAAACGACAGAAATGAAAGAGACAATAACATAATCCATAAACAAAATGAGCTCAGCACAAAAAATTATATGGAAAAAAGAAATCAACAACATCATAGGGGGGAAAACACATAGCAGAATTACATCAATAAATTTATACTTGTTGATAATTACACTGGATGTCAACGGTTTAAATGTACCACTCAAGAGATGGAGAGTTGTAGACTATACTAAAAAAAAAAAAAAAAAGGTCCATCAATATGCTGTCTACAAAATGTTCACCTTGGACACAAAGACAAAAATAGACTAAAAATCAAAGGATGGAAAAAGATATACCAAGCAAATGAAAACCAAAAAAGGGCAGAAATGGCAGTATTAATTTCTGATAGAAAAAACTGTAAGATGAAAACTTTTATAAAGACAATTGAAGGATCAATTAAACAAGATGACAACTGTTGTAAGTATATATGCACCCAATGAAAGACCCCCAAAATACATAAACCAGAATTTAACAGAAATGAAAAGATAAATAGGTGACTCCTCAGTAATAGTAGGAGCCTTCAAAACACCATTTTCAATAAGAGCACAACTAGACAGAAACTCAACAAAAATGCAGAAGAACTAAATAATACAACCCACCTACGTGACCTTATAGATATCTACAGAGCACTTCAGCAACAACAGCAAAATATATATTCTTTTACAGTACGCATGGAAAATTCTCCAGGATAGACCATATGTTAGACCACAAAGTAAGCCTCAATAAATTAAAAAGCATTGAAATACTTCAAAGCATCTTATCAGATCACAATGCTATAAAATTATAAATCAGCACTAGGAAGACCAATGGAAAAAGAACAAACACATGGAAATGGGATAACACAATCCTTAAAAGTGACTGGGTAATAGAAGAAATAAAAATGAAATTGAAAATCCCTTCAATCAAATGAGAATGAAAAGCCGACATACCAAAATCTTTGGGATACAGCAATAGCAGTGATCAGAGGGCTTATGATTAATAAAAGATCATGGTTTACATTTTTTACTCTTTGTGTTGTACTATAGTATAAGCAAAACAAACACCTGCCGTTGTGTCTGATACAACTTACAGCGACCTCTCCTTGGGTTTCTGTGGTGATATCATTATGGAAGTAAATTGCCCAACCTTCCTTCCGAGGAGTGGCTAGTGGGTTTGAACCACCCACCTTCTGGTTAGCAGTCAAATGCATTAGGCACTATGACACCAGAGCTCCTGTATTACTGTATGGACTTCAACAAAATCATAATGTCCTGTGTCCACTATTATAATGTCATATATATATAACCTTTTCTTTCTAATAATTGTGTATTATTTCATAAACTAAATATACTAGAATTTTTTAAAGTCATTTCTGTCTTGATGAGTTATTAAGGAATGTCTAGTTTATTTTTTCATCTATTTGTTTGCTTTTGTCTATCATAAATAATGCTGAGGAAAAAAATATATGAACTCATGAACATTTATAGCATACATACATACACATAAAAACATACATGTAACATTATACACTGTAAATTTTTATCATATAGGCAATGAGATGAGGTGATTAATAGAAAGCCCTAGAGAATATATCCATTTCAGGATAAAAATGACAAATAATATTCTTTATATTTTTGAACAAATTTCATATATTCATGAAAATGCATTGCTGGTGGTCCACATACACACAAAAAAAAAAAAAAAGAAAAAGAAAAGAAGAAGAAGAAAGAAAAAGGGGCTAAATTATTCAATATAAAAATGTTGTTGATTCTGATTTCTAGCTTAGATCTAATATGAGAAAGATTTTGTTTTTCTTTCAAAATAAGGTGGTCTCAAAAACATATCAGGAAGTGGGCATGGTGGGAATGCATTTTCTTTCTGTTTTAAGAAATCTGGATTTTCAGCCTTCCTTGGGACTTTTATACATTGCAAAATGAACTCAAGAAATGAAGAAATGCCTAACGTAAATCCAATCTCCAGTTATTTACAATTTAAATTACAGTGGTAAGCAAGCTTCCAAATTGTAAAAAGCACTTCTGATTTGAGGATAAATGGAGGGTAGTATTTTTAAAACTGATTTTAAAATAAGTCAATGTAGCTAGGGTCTGAGTAGTATGAATTTGAACATCTGTAGACATGGAAAGTAGACAATGAAAGAAAATGTTAGTGATACAATGTAGGTCCAAATGGGCAGAGGCAGCCGTCATGGAACAGCTGAATCAATAGGCCTTGAGTCCCTCAAATCTACTGTTCCGACCTGGAAGTACACTTCAACATCACCTGGGAGTCCCGTACAAGCACACTTTAGCTGAAATTCTGATTTCAGGTCTGTGGTGGTACTCAACAGCTGTATCTTGAAACAGCTTCCCAAGTTAACATTATAAGTGACTCTGAATAAAGAGCTGCAATCTAGAGTGTGTTTCTCCAAGAGAGTTCCTGGACTATTTGAATTTGGAATCATCTGATGGACATGTTAAAAATGCACATTCCCAAGAGCCACCTTCATATTTTGATTCAATGTCATATGAATGGACCCAAGAATATGTGTTTTTGCAAGTTCCAAGGGACTGTTATGCATGTCAGTTTCAGAAACACTTATTGTTAGGTGGGATTAGTTTGGTTCCAATTCATAGCGACCCTATGCACAACAGAATGAAACACTGCCCAGTCCTGTGCCGTCCTCACAATCTGTGTGTCAGTCCATCTCATTGAGGATCTTCCCCTTTTACAACGGCCCTCTGCTTTACCAAGCATGGTATCCTCCTCCAAGATGTCACGACACCACTGATAACATGGCCAAAGTACAAAAGACAAAGAAGTCTGGCCTTTCTCACTTCCAAAGAGCATTCTGCCTGTATTCCTTCAAAGACAGATTTGTTTGTTCTCCTAGACGTCCACGGTATATTCGATATTCTTTGCCAACACTGCAATTCAAATGCATAATTTCTTCAGAACACTGGACCATTATAATCTAAAAACAACCTTGATGGATCTTAATTTCACTGTCCTTGACAAGCAAGTGAGTTAAGACAGAATTGAAAAGCCACAACCATGTCTGATAACCAGCTATAAGACTTTACAGTATGAAATACTCAAAATGAATAGCAGATGCATCTTGAAAGACCAAAGCTGATTGAACATTACTGTGTATGGGGACCAGCCCTGTAAGTGTGCCTTTACTGCTAGTCGTCTAGCTGTCTTAAAGTTAAGATCAGACCAGTGTAGATAGTCAGTTAGCTTCTTGGTGAGATTGTCTTTTTTTGAATATTTTATTGTGCTTTAAGTAAAAGGTTATATATCAAATTACTTTTCCAATCAGCAATTCATGCACACAGTTTTCCTTGACATTGATTGAAATCCCCGTAATATGTCAGTGCTCGCTCCATTTCCTCTCTGGATTCCACCTTTCCATTCATCCAGTTTCCCTGTATTTCCCTGACTTCTTACCTTTAGTTTTGGACAAATGTTGCCCTTTCTGTCTCATATAGTTGATTGTACTAAGGAACGTATTCTTCACAGGTGTTATTGTTTATTTTATAGGCCTATAATTTTGTTGAGAGATGACCTCTGAGAGTTTCTTGAGTTTCAGGTTAGAAAGTTGTCTTAGGATAATAGTCTCAGGGGTTCCTCCAGTCTCTTTCAAACCAGTAAATCTGGCATTTTTATTTATTTATTTTAATGATTCTACATTTTGATCCATTCCAATTGGGACCTTTATTGTGCTTCTGGTCAGCACGGATGGTAGTGGCCAGACACCATGTAGTTCTTCTGATGTCAGGTTTGAGAAAGCTCTTTGGTGCATGTGGGCCATTAGGCCTTGGGCTAATTGCTTCCTGGATTCTTCAGTTTTCTACATTCTCCTTTACTCTGGGCAGGGAGACCAATACTTGACTCTTAGAAAGGTAAGATTATTTTTGCTGCAAGTAACAACCATTGCTACTGCTAGCAGTAGTTTTGAGGAACTAATATAAATTTATTTAAGAGAAGCAATTCATCATAAATGAGAAGAACATCTTATGGAATCCAAAGTTATAGAGTAATGCCAAATCTGAAGAAAGAATTGAAGCAGAGCTAGACAGGTCATATAATGTTCTATGTCTTCTCTGCTCCAACTTTCAGCTTCATTTTCCTCTGTGTGCTTACCAACCTTTGTTATGATTTTGGTTGTGGTTTCTCTCCTGGCCTAAAAACAAAATGCCCTCTGAATATCTTAAAGGTGGAGATTTGATCCTGCTTACCAAGTCTAACTGTCTTAATACCTACTGTATATTATGACCTCAAAATAATTTGTTCAATAACATGGTTATAGAGGCTTCTAAATTTCATCTACAGTCTCTTATAGTATAGTCTTTACCATAAGATGTACCTGCCATAATTGATACAATTATTGATATCTGATTGGTGGTAGGTTGAATAACTTTGTGCTTTACTTGATTTTTCAATGAAACTTTTGAAGCATTTTCTCACGTACTCAAATGATGGCTTCTGAGAAGCCCCACAAAGTGTCTGGAATGTGCTCACAGACAGATCTTACCTCATTCTATATAAGTTACAAAACTGTTCCTACTCTCTGACAGATCTCAATTATCATTAACCATCTACCTTGCAAGCACAATTTTTGGGCCTTTCACTCCTCTAAGGTAATGGCTTTTAAACATTATAAATGACTTTGTGTGTGTGTGTGTGTGTGTGTGTGTAGGGGATCTTTTCAAGCTACCAATTCTAATCAGAAGTTTTCAGAGTGGAGCCTAAAATGTTGCATTTCTCACAAATTTTAAGGGAAGGCAGATACACAAATGCTACCTAAATGACCAGTGATCACTCAAGTCACTGAAGTCATTTGCCTTTGCCATTGTGACTTACCATCAAATTGTTTAGAGCATTTTATTTCAGTGCATTGTACCTACTGTATTTTCAATTCAGGTTCATCTGATTTATCCTCTCTAATTTGTTCTCTAATTTTGTATTCTTTCCCCATACTCATTCAATCTATATGCTGAACAAATAATCTGAGAAGGTGGACTATATGAAGAAGAACATAACACCAAGATTGGAGGAAGAATCATTAACAACCTGCAGTATGCTGACAACACCACTTTGCTTGCTGAAAGTGAGGATGACTCGAAGCACTTACTGATAAAGATTGAAGACTATGGTCTGCAGTATGGATTGCATCTCAATATAAAGAAAACACAAATTCTCACAACTGAACCTATAAGCAGCATCATGATAAATGGAGAAAAGATTGAAGCTGTCAAAGACTTCACATTGCTTGGTTCTACAATCAACAACAATGGAAGCAGCAGTCAGGACGTCAGACGACATATAGAACTGGGCAAGCTGGCTGCAAAGGGCCTTTTTCAAGTGCTGAGGAGCAAAAATTTCTCCTTAAGGACTAAGGTGTGCCTGACACAAGCTGTGATATTTTCAATCAACTCACACACATGTGAGAGCTGGACAATGGATAAGGAAGACCGCAGAAGAGTTGATGCTTTTGAGTTGTGTTGCTGGGAAAGAATGCTGAAAGTACCATGGACTGCTAAAAGAACTATCCTATCTGTCCTGGAGGAAGTGCAGCCAGAATGCCAGAATGTTCCTTGGAAGTGAGAATGGCTAGACTTCATCTCACCTCCTTTAGTCGTGTTACCAGAAGGGATCATTCCCTAGAGAAGGATATCGTGCTTGGTAAACTGGAGGGTTGATAAAATAGGGGAAGGTCTTCAATGAGATGGATTGACACAGTGGCTGCAGCGATGGGCTCAAGTATAGCAAGGATTGTGGAGCTGGTGTGGGACTGGACAGTGTTTCGTTTGGCTGTGCATAGGATCCCTATGAGGCGGAGAGACTCAAAAGCATCTAACAACAACAGCAACAACAATTTGTTCATTACCTCCTCTGGTTAAGATTATTCAAATCTGCTGTTTAAGGATTGCTTTTTTTTTTTAATCCTTGGACTCAAGTTACAGAAAGGAATGCAGTGATGCAAAATACAATTGTCACATCTGCCTTATGTTTTTTGTATTATTCTTATTAAGGGTATGGGCTGGTGCGGTATAGTATATTACACAATGTGGCTTTTCTAGCCATAAGTCTTTGTGAACTCCATAGTGGAATTTGCGGTGAGTAGCTGAGTAACTCCTGATTGTTAAAGTTATTTATTTTGGAAGCAGCACAAAGTAATTTTCTTGGAATTTTGCTGTCTCCCAGGTGTATGGAATCCTGATGCGGGGGTTAGTTAGTTTGGCCACACTGCCAGCCTCAAAAGGAGCCCTCTTAGAGGCAGAAGAAATCTCTCCCTGCTGGCTGAGAGATAGAAAGGACACACATTTTGAGAGAGACATGAGAGATGCACATTGCTGGGAGAAAGACTGAGAGAGACTGTTGGCTGAGAGACAGCTAGGTGAGAAAGACTAAGTGTGTTCCTGGACTTGAATTGTAGTCTGTTGCTTCCCTAATAAACCCCATAATCTATGAGTTCTGTGTGGCCACTGCAGCGAATTATAGAACCTAGTAGAGAGGTGGTGGATGCTGCAGGAGGAATGCTTGGTGTCAGGGTTGATGAAAGTGTTAGAGGGAGGCAGCATGTCTGGCCTTGCAGGAATAGGCTTTGGGCTACTGATGGTGATTCTGTTTTCCTCTTGTGCGGTTAGAGGAGATCAGAAGATGGTGCCTCCCTGCCCCTTTGGCAGTTGGGGTCAGAAGTGGTGGAATTTGTTGCAGTGGCTCCAGACTCATAGAAGCATGTTGTTGTTGTTGTTATGTGCCATGGAGTCAGACCCAACTCATAGACCCGACTCATACTGACTCCTCCTTGGGTTTCCAAGGCAGTATCCCTATGGAAGTAGATTGCCTAACCTTCCTTCCAAGGAGTGGCTGGTGGGTTTGAACTGCCAGCCTTCTGGTTAGTAGTCAAGTGCCTTAGGCACTATGCCACCAGAGCTCCTCATAGAAGCATGGGACATTGTAAAAGAAAGAAGGTAGAGGCCTGGGAAGTAAAACTCTGGATTCTTACATGGTTATTTTGGTTGGTGTTACCTATTAAAGGAGATAATTGATCAAGAGACTAGGGTTTTTGGTTACACCCAGCCAAACGCCCAAGGCCATATACATAGATTGGGAAGGTAATCAAGGTGAAGAGATGAACCTGGAATGTCTTAAAAAAAGATTACCTGTGTATCTGAATGTAATATGGGTATTGAATGTTCTCTTAGCTGCTTGTACATTAGAAATGATTATGGGGTGTGGAAAACAGAGAGTGTTAAGTCAGCCTTTAACCAATATTTGATTGGATATGTTAAAAGGGGAAATAGAATTTGCCCAGAAGAAACACAGGCTTTTGTTTCAAACCCTGTGTGTAGAATATAAGGAGCTTAGATAGAAAATCTGAGCTCCACCCAGAACTACTGAGGGAACAGAAGATTTGCATTTGAAGAAAGCACTTGAAGAGAGAGAGAGAGAAAAAAAAAAAAAAAAAAAGACTGGCTTTTTTGAATCTGAGTGAGCAGATACGTTTTGGGTGCTTCAAGGCAGGAAAGTCATGGTCCATGAGAGAAACCCTTTCCAGAACTGAAAGTTAAAGAAGCCAGCGTACTCGTACTAGTAGGCTTGTATGCTACTCACTTATGACCACCTGGGTCCACTTGAGTGGAAATTGGGAAGAGGAGCAATGAAGAAATGAGCTGAGTTTGGTACACTTTGACCTAGCCCACAGAAGCTGGGGATGAGAAGTAGGGCTGGCTGGTCTGAAGTGCAAGGAGTTGTGAGCCTACAGGCATCAAAATAGTCCCTGAGGACTCAGGTTGTGAGTGATGGTGCTGGCTAATCTGAAGTGAAGGGAAGAGTGTGACTCCCAAACTTGGCAGCTGGTACCCATGACCTAGCTGGGATGGTTAGAGCTGAGCTGACTATAACCTGAACAAATGAAAAGAAAGATGTTTGACACTGAGTTGGTGTTAAATTACTGCTATTTGATGGCTTGCACTGGACTGGACTTTGCTTGTTTATGGATGCAGATGCCCAGTTTCCAAGCAGAACAGAAGATTGTTCAGTAATAAAGGAATATGCTTATCTCCTCACAGTCCTGGTTTGATGTTGCTGTTGTTATATGCCATCCAGTTGGACCCGACTCATAGCGACCTCTCCTTGGGTTTCCTAGGTGGTATCACTACAGAAGTAGATTGCCCAACCTTCAGTGATAGGCAAATTAGAAA
>NW_006921956.1:3078847-3085638 GCF_000298275.1 Orycteropus afer afer
GCTTTTCTACCCACAAGTCTTTGCATACTCCATGGTGGAATTTGCCTTTAGCAACTGAGTGGCTCCTGATTGTTAATGTTATTCCCCTGGGGTATGTCGTTGGGAGCAGCACAAAATAATTTTCTGGGAATTTTGCTCTCTTTCAGGTGAATAGTATTCTAATGTTGGGATTGGTTAGTTTGGCTACTCTGCCAGGTTCAATAGGATCCCTCCTAGAGGAATCTCTCACTGCATCTGAGAGATGTGAGAGACATGCATTGTTGAGAGAGACACCGAGAATCATACACTGCTGGAAGACAGACCGTTGGCTGAGAGACAGTGGACTGAGAGAGACTAAGTACGTTCCTGAACTTGAATTGTAGCCTGTTGCTTCCCTAATAATCCCCATAATCTGAGTTCTGGGTGACCACTACAGCAAATTATCAAACTAGGCAGAAAGGTCGTGGATGCTGTGGGAGGAGTGATTGGTGTCAGGGTTGGTGAAAGGGCTGGAGGGAGGAGCCTGTCTAGCCTCGCAGGAATAGGTCTTGGGCTACAGATGGTGATTCTCTTTTCCTCTTGTGGGGTTAGAAGAAGTCAGAAGATGGCACCTCCCTGCCCTTTTGGCAGTGGGACAAAAGTTTTTGATTTTTTAATAGAAAACTGTAATCCTTTATTCCTCATCACTCTTCACTAATTTTAAATAACACATAAGGAAGAAAATGGGAAAAGTAACCCATTCACCTTATTGCATTTGTAAGAGAATGTTTGCTTTAATTTCTCGAACACAGAGTTTTCACTGACCTCCTAGAAACAACTTCCTGCATTCATAATCCCTGAAATTTTCTTTCAAAGAATATGTGAGTGGGGCAAGCTAAAGAGTGGACAAACACAGTCGCTGTTTGATAAAAAATGTCACACACTTGCTTTCTAAGATCGTCAACTGCTTCATCAAATAAGGGAATTTTTTGGTGTGTTTTACTTTGTTTTGTTATTATTTCTAGAGTATAGTAACAACAGTGGAGCTCTGGTTCAATGTGACTGCTAGTACATTATAAAAGCCTATAGTTCACTCTGTCTCATTATACAGAGCAATTGAGCTCAGCTTGTCAAAGCTTATTCAGGCTTATTAAATTAGACCAAGAACTTTCAATCCTGTTCATAGCACATACCAAATTACCATTAGAACAAAGTAGATCTAAAGTGTTGTTTACGCAAGGAGATTTCTTGAAATACATGTAGAATGTTTCTTTGAGTTAGACATGAAGGAAACCAGGCTGTGCCAACAGAAATACTGCTCTGGACAGTCCACTTAAATGCTTGAAAATGTTCAAACAATGAAAACATGAACTTTTAACAAAGCCTAAGTGTCTTGATTCAGGGTTTCCTTCTAGATGAGAGAATATTTCGGTTAACTTTGAAACTTTGAAGTTTGTATGTCTACACAAGAATATTTTAACTATTAAACTTATAAGCTTTGATTTCCCAAATTCTTCTTAATGGCTAGGGATTATTACCAATAGGGATGGATTCCAAGGGACAGTAGAGACATAGTGTGTCTTTTTTTTTTTTTTTTTCCGCAAATGATCCATTACTTCTAAAGTATGTATCAAATGAGATACACATATATGTCTTACTTTGCACTTAAATCTTTTTAAAGATGAATTTCTAGTTGCCTATTAGTTCTTTTGTTTGCTTTTCCTTTCACGAATTCATTGGTGAGCAGAGATGAAATGTATGAATAACATACTCATTTTTCATTAAACCCAGGCTACCTGATTCTACAATCTGTGCTCTTAAATATTACATTATGATAAACTGCTTCTCAAAACCCATAATAATCATTGCTTCCATCAATTTCCCAATGCCCATGAGTATTTTTAAATATGAAAAGACCATCTGTGTCACCTTAATATAGAGATGGAAATGGCAATGAGAGAAATCTCAAGGGATGAAGAATGCCACAGATTGTAATCATTTAACCCAGGAAGGGAACACACGTTTGCTTTCATTGTATCACATTATGGTACCTCTATAGATGACTAGATTCTTCCCAAATATCTTACTTTATATCACCTGTTGTTGTTACTTGCTGTGAGGCAGTTCCAATTCATGCTGATCCGATGTAGAACTGCACTAAAACTGCCTAATCCTGCGCCATCTACACAATGGTGTCATGTTTGAGCTCATAGTGCAGGCATTGTGTCAATCCATCTAATTGATAATCTTACTTGTGTTCACTGAACCTGTACTTTACAAAACATGGTGTCCTTCTCCAGGAACTGGTCACTTCCTAACAGCAGGGCCAAAGTACAAGAAACAATCTCACCATCCTCACTTCAAAGGACCATTCTGGATGTACCTTTACCAAAGCAGATTTGTTAATTCTTTTGGTTGTTGTTGTTAAGTGCCGTCGAGTCATTTCCGACTCATAGCAACCCCATGCACAGCAGAACGAAACACTGCCCGATCCCGTGCCAGCCCCACAATCCCTGCTATACTTGAGCCCATCATCGCAGCCACCGTATCAATCCATCTCGTTGAAGGCCTCCCCCTCTTTGGTATTTTGGTAGTCCATGGTATATTTAATAATCTTCATCAACACCATAGTTCAAAGTTCAGTCACCCTGATTCATTTTCCACGTTTCACATGCGTATGAGGTGGTTAAATATATGGTGGCTTGGATCAGGTGGATTTTAGTCCTCAAAGTGACATATCTACTCTTTAAAACTTTAAAGAGATCTTTTGCAGCATATTTGCCCAATTTGGTGCATTGATTTCTCTACTGCTACTTCCATGAATGTTGATTGTGGATCCAAGCAAAATACAATTCTTGACAACTTCAATACTTCCTCATTTATCGTGTTGTTGCTAATTGGTCCAAGGGTGAGGATATTTGTTTTCTTTATGCTGATGTGTATGTACTGAAGGCTGTAGTCTTTGCTCTTCATCCATAAATGCTTCAAGTCCACTTTGCTTAGCAAGCAAAGTTGTGTCTTTTGCATATCACATTTTGTTAATGAGTCTTTCTCCAATCCTGGTACGGTGTTCCTTTTCATGTAGTCCAGCTTCTAGACTCACATACAGAGTAAATAAGTATGGTGAAAGGATGAAACCCTGATGTACACATTTCCTGGTTTTAAAGCATGGAGTATTCTCTAGTTCTGTTCAAACAACGGCCTCCTGGTATATGTAAGTTCCTCATGAGCATAATTAAGTGTTCCGTGATTCTATCCATAACTTGCTATTATCCAAAGAGTCGAATGTCTTTGCATAGTCAATAAAAAACAGGTAAACATCTTTCTGGTATTCTCTGCTTTCACCCATCTATGTCACACATCTTTATCAACTAAAACCAAAATCAAACCTCCTGCCATTGAGTCAAAGCTAACTCATAAAGATGCTATGTTGTTGTTGTTATTTACTGTCGAGTCAGACCGACTCATAGGGACCCCTCCTTGGGTTTCTGAGGCTTTATCACTATGGAAGTAGATTGCCCAACCTTCCTTCCGAGGAGTGACTGGTGGGTTTGAACCGCCAGCCTTCTGGTTAGCAGTCAAGTACCTTAGACACTACGCTACCAAAGCTCCTAAAGATCCTATAGGGTAGAGTATAACTATGTCATAGAGTTTCCAACCTGTATATCTCTACAGAAGCAGACTGCCTTGTCCTTCTCTCATGGAGCAGCTGGTATGTTGCTATCATCAAACTTTTTGTTAGCAACCAAATGCCTTAACAGCAGTGCTACCAGGGCTCCTTAATATATAACCTAGATGTGTACCAATCACTTGCATGGCTTTAACAAAGTAAGAATAAACTCATCCACAAGCATTCATATCTTAAGCACTTCCTATTTTGAGGTTATAAATATAGGTGGAAACCAAAACAAAGTAGAACAGTAAAAAGCAATTTTTTTTTCCCAGAAAAATTACCATATTTTATTGTAGGTATCAAAGGTAATGTAATATATCTGCCCAAGTTTACAAACATATATACAAAGGAACTCATTCCCATACCCTTAGTACCAGAGTAGGAGCTCTGGTAGCATAGTACCTAAGGCACTTGACTGCTAACCAGAAGTTTGGCGGTTCAAACCCACCAGCTATTCCTCGGAAGGAAGATGGAGCAATCTACTTCCGTAGTGATACTGCCTTGGAAACTCAAGGAGGGGTTGCTATGAGTCGGGTCTGACTTGACGGCACACAAACAACAACAACAACAAGTACCAGAGTAAGCCACTTGATAAACAAATCAGAGAAAAAAATATATAGGTAAAATTCCTAGGTTTATGGTGGCATAGTGTCTAAAGCATTTGACTGCTAAACAGAAGGCTGGCAATTCAAAGCTATCAGCCACTCCTCGAAGGAAGATTGGGCAATCTACTTCTGTAGTGATATAACCTCAGAAACCCAAGGAGGGGTCGCTATGAGTCGGATCCCACTCGATGGAAGTGAGTATTTTTTTTTTTTGGTTTTGATGTGAGGAATAAAATATTAGTGAGAGCATCTCACATCACATAGTTCATTGAAATCATTAAATACAGATGGTCAAAATGAACCCAACAAAATAAGCCGATCATGTAAACTCATGTAATAAAATTTGAATGCTATTAGTATCATGACTAGCATCAAACCAGCCAATCACCAGAATGCCATTACCCAATCTGAGTTAGTAGCCAGTGAATCCTGTGTCATATAATGTTGAGTTTCATACTACAGTTGTTGGTTACTGTAGAAACTCTTTTGGGACCAGTGTTATTTGTCATCATTATAATCAAATATTCTATTGCTTTGATACATTGGATAGTTATTTCATTGGTTAATGGGGAATCCTGTTAGTGAAACATCTTATCCAATTAGCCCTGGTTCAAAAGATGTAAGCCAGACCTGTTTGACATGGAAAAAGTCTCTCATTGAAACTATGTGGTAATATTTCAACCTGGAAGAATCAGATGTCTTTGCATTCCATACACAATGAAAATCAAACAAAATAAGTTTGGTATGACATAGATCAGATTCAAAACTACTTAGTCCAAGAGGTTACCCTGGAAAAGAGACTTTCAGGATTCAAACCAATAAAGTCTTAGGAAAATTGGGCTAGTTGGTGACTCTATGAACAATATTCTCCAGTCCATCCACCAAACCTGTGCCTCATCCAAACGCGGATGTTTTGTATTCTTATTCTGTGTCATTGGGATAAGCTTGGATCCTGCAGAAGCTAACAGCCACAATTTCCTATCAATTATCTCAGTATTCTTTAGACATTATGGCTTATCATGAACTTAGTCATTTGGGGGGGCTGTCAGTAAGAGGGAAGAGTAAATTTTCAATGTTTGGTCAATGAGCAAGATTACTTGGCATGTGATTTCATCATTAATGGCTCCTTGGAAATCTCTTTTAGAATGTCAGATCCCACAACAATATATAGGATTTGTGGCACATATCATCACAAGTCTCAAGTATTGGTAACTGCAGGTCTCCATGAAAATTAGAATTTTCAACATGGCCAAGGATCACGACCTGCTCTGAGTTAAAGAAACTAAGGCCAATTATCACATATTGTAGAAAGGTTTCTTTGATCCCACTGAGTTAGGTAGATGAATAGTTACACAATCTCTGCATCCTTTTGAGTAAATTCTAGAGTAGCAATAAATATCAACTTAAGAAACTGATTGCTCAAGCATACAAGTTGATTATCTTCAAGGTAAGTGATTCTTTCACTAAAAGGAGGTCAATAAATCCAATTCAATAACAGTGAATGAGTTCTAATATTCAGTGTTGATACCAATACTGTTAGACTAGTATGAGAGGTTAACATCCGTATTATGAAAGTCATCATGTTATGTATCCCCAGGAACTAAACAGCACGGGAACAAAAGACAGATCCCTTCCCAAATAAAACTAGGACTCATTCAGAGAGGCTACATTAAAATACTTCATATTTTTTTCTGGACAATTGCTTGTACTTTAAGGAAAGGAGAAACACAGCTAAATGTTTCCATAGTAGCTTAGGAAAAGCTGGTTCTTGTAAGTTTTCATAGCCAGCTTCATAAAAATTGCTCTATTACTCCTTTTCCATTTAACAGCAAAGAGAATATTTCTTCCCTGTGATGTAAAATAGTAGTATCAGCTTTTTTTTTTTTTTTTTTTAGGTCAGGACCCCGAGGTTCTAGGAAATGAGGTTATAATCAAGGTTAGCTAGTTACTCGGTTTCTGCTCAGTGACTAGAAGTTATATCACTTGAACACATAAATTTTGTTAATTATTATGTAGTGTATATTTACACTTTGGTCTTGTCTGTAGCCAAGTTAAAGTAACCTTAATTCCAGATCCAGATTTATTATTATAAATAGATTTCTATGTAAAAGTACTGACTATCACATAAAGTGGGTCATTATCAGAAGTATATGACAGACTTTCACTAAGTTTAAAAAGACCCCATAGCTGAGTATTGCCTGCTAGATAGTGATCTCCGTGAAAAATCTGCTCTCAAAAGAAACATCTTTGTTGACCAGCTGTATGACCCACTCGTGACTGGACAGAAAACCATTATCTGGGGCTGATACATCACTACAGATCAAAAGAAAAAAATGCTTTTTTATACTGTTACTATGATCTATTCCTATATGCATCTGTTTATCTATCAGTATCTTTACACAAATAATGTGCACATTCTACATTCGTTTGCCAACCTCCCCTCCCCTTCCACAGGGTATTTTCATAAGCTACTGTGCTATTTTTTTCCAGCAATATGTAGAGAAAAAATTGGCTTAGTGACCTTACAAAAATAGCTGGGGGAAGGGTTGTTGTTG
>NW_006921956.1:3085883-3097089 GCF_000298275.1 Orycteropus afer afer
TATATATATATACATATATATATATATAATGTATATGTTATGTATTATATATCTATAAATTGTATATATACATATATATAAAATATGGACTTGATTAGTTTAAATTTTATATACTTAATCATAAATACAACAATAATACAAACCAAAAGCAAGATTGAAACATCCCTTTGAACACGTTATGTGCTACCTTCTATTTTTCTAACTTACTTCTCAGTGAGATTTATATGTGGGAGGGGCTTTGTTTGCTTCTGTGTATTTCTTTGTGAAAACATCAAAGTTATAAGGAATCATCTTTGAGTGCTGCTCACTGCTTCTTACAGATTATGTAATTTTTTTTTTTTTTTTTTTACTGTCAAAGAAAATTACCTTAAATAGAACCTACAACAAACAAATGGATAAAAAGTGAAAGGTCAGCCTGGAATGTACTATGTGAAAACAGGAAATGCACACTTCAGAAAAAAAGTAGTCATGGCTGAAGAGTCGCTGTGGGAATGCTCCGCTCTTCTGGGGCTGGCTGTGTGCAGATTGCCCTTGAAAATCAAGTCAAGCGCCCCCAATTCAGAGTACAACAGTCCTGTTCAATTGTCTCATAGCAGCTGAGTAAAATGTGAAATATTATAATATAGTATATTATATTTCAAGATATAATCCATTTTTATTGTCTCTTATGAAATTTTATTTTACACTGCTATTGTTTTCATTATGTTACCTCAGTTTGAAAACCCTGAAAATCTGCTGTGGTTTGGAAACAACAAAGTTGTGAATAACACTGGTGTTTCTTCAAATAGCAATTCAATCAGTAATTGATAATTTAAAAAAAAAATTGATAATTTAAGAAAAAAAAGTTGCCTTTGATTTGACTCTGAGTCATGGTGACACTTTGTCTTGTGATATAGAACTGTGCTCCATGGAGATCTCAAGGCAAAAAAAAAGTCAACTTTGAGTTGATTCTGAGTCATGGTGATACTGTGTTGCGATACAGAACTGTGTTCCATGGAGACCTCAAGGCGAAAAAAAAAAGTTGCCTTTGAGTTGACTCTGACTCATGGTCACACTTCGTGTTGCGATACAGAACTGTGCTCCATGGAGACCTCAAGGCAAAAATAAAGTTACCTTTGAGTTGACTCTGACTCATGGTGACACTTTGTATTGTGATATAGAGCTGTGCTCCATGGAGACCTCAAGGCAAAAATAAAGTTGCCTTTGAGCTGACTCTGAGTCATGGTGACACTGTGCTGTGATACAGAACTGTGCTCCATGGAGACCTCAAGGCTGGGATCTTCTAGAAGCACATCACCATTCCTTCTTCCAAGGCGCTTCTAGATGAGTGCAGCTACCAACTTTCCTATCCCTAATCCAGCGCCTCAGCATCACAACACCCAACATGTTTTAGTATTGTATTTACTCCTTTTTTGCTTAGACTTCACATACATAAAATGAGGATAAGGAAAGCTGTTTTGTAAGGTTGATAATGACATTTAGACTGAATATATATAACATGATTAGTACAGTTTAATGAATGTATCTACATATATATTATACACTTAATTAAGTTTTTCAGATCTCAGGGTAAATAATATAGGAAATCAACCACTCTTCTTGAAATTTTGAACCTGCCTACATATGCCAACTTCTTTGCCTCATTTTGTCTGATAATCCAAAAAAAAAAAAGTTCCCCTTTTTTAATGAATGTAAGGTACCACCAAAGCCAAAGACCAGGAAAATTTTACCAAATTCTGCAGTCTGAAATTGACAAAACATGAAATCAAGATGTGTTAATTATCACTGGTGATTGGAATGCAAAAGTTGGAAACAAAGAAGAATCACCAGTAGTTGGAAAATATGGCCTTGGTGATAGAAATAACACTGGAGATCACATGATAGAAATTGGAAGACCAAAGACTTATTATTGCAAATATCTTTTTTCAGCAACACAAATGGTGGCAATGCACGTGAACCTCACCAGACAGTGTACACAGGAATCAGATTGACTACATCTGTGGCAAGAGGCAATGGAGAAGCTCAATATCTTCAGCCAAAACAAGGCCAGGAGCTGACTGTGGAACAGACCATCAACTGCTCATATGCAAGTTCAAGTTGAAGCTGAAAGCAATTAAAAGAAGTCCATGAGAACCAAAATAAGGTGTCAATAATATCCCTTCTGAATTTAGAGACCATCTAAAGAATAGATGTGACTTACTGAACACCAATGACTGGAACCCAGAGGAATTGTAGGATAGCATCAAGAACAACATCAGTGAAGAAAGCAAGAGGTCATTAAAAAGAAGAAAAGACTAAAATGTATGTGAGATGAGACTCTGAAACTTGTCTTTGGACAGAGTCACTAAAACAGATGGAAGAATCGAAAGGATCAAAGATCTGAGCAGAAGATTTCAAAGAGCAACTTGAGAAGATAAAGTCAACTATTATAATGAAATGTGCAAAGACCTGGAGTTGGAAAACCAGAAAAGGAAGAACATGTTTGGCATTTCTCCAGCTGAAAGGACTGAAGAAAAAATTTAAGCCTCAAATTGCACTATTGAAAGATTCCATGGGCAATATGTTGAATGATGCAGGAAACATCAAAAGAAGATGGAGAGAATACACAGAATCAGTATACCAAAAAGAATTAGTAGATGATTATCCATTTCAGGAGGTGGCATATGATTGAGAACCAATGGTATTGAAAGAAGTTGAAGCTCCACTGAAGGAACGGGGGAAAAAAAAAAAAAAAAGTCTCTGGGAATTGAAGGAAAACTCACTGAGATATTCCAAAAAATGGATTCTGAGTTGGAAGTATTCACTTATCTATGCGAAGAGATTTGGAAGACAGCTACCTGGCAAACTGACTGGAATAGATCCATATTTGGACCCATTCCAAAGAAAAGTGATCACATGATCACATGGAATGTGGAAATTATCAAACAATATAATTGATATCACATGCAAGTAAAATCTTAATGAAGATAATTCAAAAACAACTGCAGCAATATATTGACAGAGAACTTCCAGAAATGCAAGCTGGATTCAGAAGGGGATGTGGGGCAAGAGATATAGCTAATGTCAGATGGATCTAGGCTCAAAGCAAAGAATACCAGTAAGATGTTTACTTGTGTTTTACTGACTATGAAAGGCATTTGATTGTGTGGATAATAACAACTTGTGGATAGCCTTGAGAAGAATGGAAATTCCAGAACACTTAATTGTCCTCATGAGGAACCTGTACATAGACCAGGAGACTGTCATTTGAAGAGAACAAGGGGATACTGCATGGTGTAAAATCAGGAAGGGCCTACATCAGGGTTGTATCCTTTCATCATACTTATTCAATCTGTATGCTGAGCAAATAATCTGAGAAGCTGGACTTTATGAAGAAGAATATGGCATCAGGATTGGAAGAAGGCTCATTAATAACCTGAAATACTCAGATGACACTAGTTTGCTTGCTGAAAGTGAGGATGACTTAGAATACTTACTGATGAAGATTAAAGACTACAGTCTGCAGTATGGATTAAACCTCAATATAAAGAAAAGAAAAATCCTCACAACTGGACTAATAAACAGCATCACAGTAGATGGAGAAAAGACTGAAGTTGTCAAAGACTTCATATTGCTTGGTTCTATAATCGTCAATGGAAGCAGTAGTCAAGATACTGTTGACGTGTTGCCTGGGACAACTCTGTTGCCAAAGACTTCTTCAAAGTGCTGAAGAGCAAAGTTGTCTCCTTGAAGACTAAGATGTGCTTGACCCAAGCCATGGTATTTTCAATTGCCTCATATGCATGTGAGAGCTAGACAGTGAATAAGGAAGACCTAAGAAGAACTGATGATTTTGAGTTGTGATGTTGAAGAATGCTGAAAGTACCGTAGAATGCTAAAAGAACTAACAAATCTGTCCTGGAAGAAGTGCAGCTGGAATGCTCCTTGGAAGTGAGAATGGCCAGACTTCATCTCAGATACTTTGGTCATGTCAGAAGGGACTATTAAATGGAGGGTCAATGAAAGAGGTGAAGACCCTCAACAAGATGGATTGACAAGGTAGCTGCAGCAATGGGCTCAGGTACAGTAGGTATTGTGAGGCTGGCCCAGGACATGGTAGTGTTTCGTTCTGCTGTAAGTAGGGTCATTGTGAGTCATAGACAACTCGATGGCACCTAACAACAACAACAAGGTACCTGAGTGGTGCAAACACTTTAGGCTCAGCTGGTAACCAAAAAGTTAGCAGTTCAAATCCAGCCTGTGGGTCCACAAAAGAAAAGCCCCAGCAACCTGATTCGATAAAGATTGCAGCAAACAAAAACCTATAGGGCAATTCTGTTATGCAAAACATGGGGTCACTGTGGATTGGAATTGACTCAGTGGCATAAGATAATGACATACACTTTAAGTCCCACTATCCGTCTGTCAGTAGTTCATGTGTTGCTATGCCACAGGTATTTCAAGCACCAGCAGGGTCATCCATGATGGGCTAGTTTCAGTGGAGCTTTCAAACTGTAACAGAATAGGAAAAAAGTCCTAGCAATGTACTTCCAAAAATTACTCAATTAAAACCTTATGCACTGAACGTATGATTTTCTGAACGGACTCAACATGCCAAAGATCCTGAAGATGGAGCAGCATCAAGAAATATTTTCTTCTGTTATACAGAGAGTTGCCATGAGTCAGATCAGATTCAATGGTAAATAACAATAACAACTACACTTAAATCTAGTTTCACTCAAATTATGTTTATCACAATGTGCCTTAGATTACAATTTGTTTTTGTTGTTGTTGTTTGAGAATCTTTGCTGAACAAGAAGACCTCTGTTTTACAGCACAAAGGCTACACTTCATATTTTTCCATATAAAATCTTCAGCCTTCAAATAATACAGATTCCCTGTCTTGTAGTTGTAAAAGTTTTGTGGAATACGTAAATAGCAAAACTACTGTCAATGGGTAATTCCTAGCTTTGGCATAAGGGACAGGCAGAATAGCTGTGGAAGTTGTTAACAGATTGAATTATGCCCAAATAATGCAATAGTGATGTCTTATGAAATGTGAACCTTTAAAAACTCTAACAATATTCAGATAAACATATTTGTAGGGAGCCCTAAGGTATTGTTTGTATGGTAGGTGACACAGAAAAAGGTTAAAGAATAACCCAAATGGAATGTCAAAGAAAAAAGACTTCAGGGAAAAAAAGACCTTCAGGGATTTGGGGTAGTGGTGCAGAATGGGGTTTTCTCCTGCCCTCTTTTTGAGGAATATAGGTAGCGGCAGTTATCACCCTATTTTTTTCCCAACTTAAAAAGAATCAAGATAGAGGGGTGAGGGAGAGACTGTCCAGGTCTGAGTGAAGATTACTTCTTTTAATGTTCATTTTGGTCGTGTCTCAGAAGGGCACCACTTTCTCATTTGAGGTACAGCTTTGTGGCTTTTCTGACCCATTCTTAGTGAGTTGTTTTCTGTCAGATCCTAAAAGTCACTGTAATGAACTAACTTTCTGCTTCTCATATGAGGTTTCTTGAATCCTGTATGGAAAGTGCAATGTATTTAAATAAGTAAATACAGCTTAAAGAGAGAATCCCAAATGTCAGATGCTTCCCTGGGAATGCATCTTAACTGGAGCGTGTCCTTTCACAGGTATTAGGAGCTCAGAGTTTCAGTAGTTTCCATCCCTTGAGCTTTCACAGGGCGTTGCTGCTTTTGATTACCAGCAAGAGTGGAATGTGCAGTAAATCAAGTTATCTCCTTAAGCCAATTTCATTGTGTGACTTTACTCGTTCTATTAGGTTTGAAGTCTGTGCCATGTAAATAAAGGGGTAAGGGGTCAAGGTATACATAAGACACACAGAGCTAGCTAGCCATGTAGAAGAGAAGATCCCCTTCCCTCCCTGCTACACATTTAAGCTCGAACTGCCATTGGATTGGTACCCTGACTCATGGTGACCTTATGCACGATGCAACTAAATGCTGTCCAATCCTTTGCTATCCCCACAATCAGCTGTAGTTTGGCCCATCATGATCCAGAGTTGGGGGGGGGGCGCTGATTTTCAAACATAGACCTCCAGGCCTCTTTTCTAGTCTGTCTTAGTCTAGAGCTCCATTGAAAACCGTTCAACACCATAGCAACATACAAGCTTCAATTAAGGAAAGGCCGTGGTTGTGTATGAAGTGCATTCACCAGAAATCAACCCCAATCTCCTCCGTGGAAGGCTAGAATTCCACCACTGAAGCACCACTGCCTCACGGGAAACATTCATAAGCTAGTCTTAAATATACTGATGACAACTCTGCCTGTTTTTTGGGAAAGTTTGGAAAAAGAGCAACAGAATCCAGAAAGCAACTACTCCTCTTAAGAATCTTTTTTCAATTTTTCTTTTCTCCCTCCCTCATACCTTTCTTTTTTTTTTTCCCACCTGCTGTGCTTAAACCCTTCTGTTATGTTACATGTTTTATTTTGAATCAGGTAACAAACATTTCACCAGATTCCACAAAAGGCAGTAAATTACTTTTTCATTAGGTAGCATTTGCTAACTATTATAACAGCATTGGATTTAAATGTCAATGAGTCTTCAGATACAATATCCTTTTGTACCTATGTCTAGAAATACATTTTGCAATCTCCTTATTACTAGAAGATATGCCTATTACAATAGTCAAATATTTGCCTTATAGACCCTGGCGTGTAACCCAATTCTGAGGAACAAGTGTTTACTCATTCACTGAAGATATCTGTTATTCTGTTTTTCATCTCTAACACGAGATTTGGGGTAGACAGCTGTAGTTCCACTGTTAAAACTATGTTACAATCCTCTGGGTAACATTAGAGTGCTGAGTAAATCTACAGATCTGTAGTTGTTTTTTTTTCTTTCAACTCAGTAAGATTTTTGGTGGTTATCAAACAGGCCTTTAAAGAGTTATGTTTTAACTTTATTTTTTCTCTTTAAAGTGCATTTTCAGTTTGTATATTTGTGTGAGTGCCTGTGTATATGTTACAGAAAAAAAAGCATCAAGTACAAATACAAGATCTATTAATAACTATAATTTGAACAACATATTCCCTAAGAAGTTTAAAATTCTTAATATGTAAATAAAAACAGTCATATCTCCCTTTCAGAATTCTTGTGCACTATTTTTGTAAATAATGTATCTCTATTTTTGTAAATAATGTATCTCTCCAAAAATTTGTGTTATGTTTCATTATCTTTCAGAAAACAAAAACAAGGTATAAGTTAAATATTTTTTATAAAGTTGATTTAAGAATAATGTAATTATTTTTGCTTTAAATAACTCATGTCTTTATTTTAAAAAAAAAGAAAGAAAGGAAAAAGAAAAAAATAACTACTATTGAGTCTATTCTGACCTACAACAATACTTCATGACAGAGTAGAACTGCCCCATAGTGTTTCTAAGGCTGTAAATCTTTATGGAAGCAGATTGTCTCATCTTTTTCCCCTGGAGTGGCTGGTAGGTGAACCACTGACCCTTTGTTTAGCAACTGAATACTTTAACCACCACACCACCAGAGTTCCAGTCTTTAGAAATAGATACCTATAAAACTGATCTTCTTTCCTATGCAACCCTAAAGAATAACGTAGAATCTGCAAAACACCTTATAACATGAATGAACTTGGAGGACATTATACTAAGTGAAATAAGTCATCACAAAAGGACAAATATTGTATTAGTCCATTATTCTAAAAAGTCAAGGAAAGGTTTATATATGAAAGGAAATTTTCTTTGTTGGTTATCAGTGCGGGGAGGGAAGGGGAGGGAACACTGTTGGATAGGTAGAGACATGTATTGATTTGTGTGAAAAGAAGGGAAATGTATCAAATGTGAGTGATCAGCACAGTGCCATTGAGGAAGAGGAAGGCATGGAGAGGTGCATGGAGGTACAGAAAACAAAGATGAACCCTTTTGAACCCTGTACTGCATTGTCAGTGAATACAAGCATGGATACAGGGTGGATAGATGAGTGGATACGTTAAACTATTAGGAATGTCTATGCAGGGGGTAGAGTTGGGGCCGACTCGACAGCACATAACAACAACAACAACAACATGCAGGGGGTAGTGTGCCTAAGACCATGTATAAGGTTGGCAGACAATGTTTCTACAAGTGTATTGCTACATTCTGTAAGAATTTCCAGGTGTATAGTAGAGCTGACAAGAGATAAGTTTGCAGTCACTTCTTGGCCACAGTCAGTTACCCAGAGAGTGAGTAGTTGGATATGTGGGCTCAGGACCCTAGTCTCAGGGGACATCAAGTTCAATTGGCATAACATACTACACAAAGCATTGTTCCACCTTCTACTTTGGCAAGTAGAGACTGGGATCTTAAATGCTTGCAAGCCACCTTCTAGATGCAATGTGGGTCTCTCCTTGTCTGGAGCAAAAAAGAATGAAGAAAACCAAAGATTCATGGAAACAATTAGTCCAAGTGACTGGTACACTATGCAGTCCTCAGCCTATATGACTATGAGACCAGAAGAACTAGATTGTGCCCATATACCACCGTCAACCACTTGGAGGGAGATCTCTGGTGGAGATCCTAGATAGAGAGGGGGAACAATGTGGAACAAAACTCAAAACCATTTTGGGGAAAAAAAAAGGGACCAGGTTTGCTTGTCTGATAGAGCCTGATGAAACCACTGAGACTATGGCCACTCGCTGTCCTTCTGGTCTAGAGTTGAACACACACCTGTAGCTTCCAGCTAAATAAGGGACAGACATGTGAGCTGAACATTTACACTAGGTAGATACACTGCTTGGAGAGATCAATCATGGGAGAACAGAAGGGCTGTTTATGCACAGGGACATAGTTCGGGGGCAGAAGTGCATGGAGGGTTGGACACAGAAAAGAGGTAACTATGGGGAGGAAATGGGAGGAGTGCTGTTACATTGTGGTAAATTGTAGTAAATGTCATGAGACAAAGTGTATGTGAACTGCTGTATGGAAAGTGAATTTGCTCTGTAAACTTTCACGCAAATCACAATAAAAAAAAAAAAAGTTTTCTTTCAAATTTTTTTTTTTTCCTGAGAATGTTTTTTGTCTAGGTTTGCCATAGCTATCTACAATGATCAAATATTCCTTTAACAGATATTGGAAACGTAATCATCTAATATTGATTACTATTTTTATGCTCACAACTAAGTAAGACAATGGGAAAGCTCAATATAATTGTCAAGGGAAAGCTAGGGCCTGACTGTAGAACAAATCAAACACAAAAAAAAATACAAACTCACTGCCGTTGAGTCGAATCTGACTCATAGCAGGACTGGGTTTCTTGGGTTTCTAAGGCAGTATCACTACAGAAGTAGATTGTCCCATTGTCCTTCCAAGGAGTGGCTGGTGGATTTGAACCACCAGTGTTCTGATTAGCAGTCAAATTCCTTAAGCACTATGTCACCAGAGCTCTTGTAGAACAGGCCATTAATTGTTAATATGCAAGTTCAAGTTGAAGCTGATGAAAATCAATGCAAATCCAAGAGAACCAAAGTACAATCTTCACTATATCCTGCCTGAATTAAGAGATCATCCAAAAATTGATTTGGTACATTTAACATTAATGAATAAAGACAAGAAGAATTGTGGGGGGACATCATTGAACATTAATGAATGAAGACAAGAAGAGTTTGTGGGGGGACATCATAAGTGAAAGGTCATTAAAATATAGGAAAGAAAGAAAAGACCAAAATGATGTCAAAAGAGACTCTGAAACTTGTTCCTCAGTGTATAGTAGTCAAAGTGAACAGAAAAAATTATAAAGAAAAAAAACTAAATAGAGCTTCAAAGTATGGCTCAAGAAAACAAGGTTAAATATTATGATGAAATGTGCAAAGACCCACAGTTAGAAAATCAAAGGGAAAGAATACTTAGTATCTCTCAAATTGAAATAACCAAAGAAAAAATTCAAACCTCAAGTTCAAATATTGAAGGTTTATGTGGGGAAAAAGTGAATGGCATAGAACGCATAAGAAGAAAATGGGAAGAACACACGGAATCACTGTACTAAAAACAGTTGGTCAATATTCAACCATTTCAGGAAGTAACGCTTGATCCTGATCCATTGGAACTGAAGGAAGACTTTCAAACTACACTGAAAGCAATGTCAGGAAAACAAGTCTCCAGGAATTGGTGAAGTACCAATTGAGATGTTTCAGCAAACAATGCAATGTTAGGAGCACGTTCTCATCTGTGGCAAGAAATCTGGAAGAAAGTTACCTCACCAACCTACTGCAAGAGATCCATATCTGTCTCCATTCCAAAAATGAGTGATCAAACAAAATAAACAAATTATCTAACAATATCTTTAACATCACATGCTCACAAATTTTTGCTGAAGAGAACTTAAAAATGACTATTATTGTCCACTGATAGAGAAAAGCCAGAAGTTCATTCCAGATTCAGAAGAGGTTGTGGTACCAGAAATATCATTTGCTAAGGTCAGATGAACTAGATTGCTATAAAAAATGTTTACTTGTGTTTTATCAATTATGTGAAGGTATTCAACTATATAGATAATAACAAATTATGGATAACATTATAAAGAATGGGAGTTCCAGAACATCTAACTGTCCTCAAGAGAAACTTGTAAGTGGATCAAGAGACTGCCATTTAAACAGAAAAAGAGAATGCCATGTGGTTTAAAGTGGAAAAAGATGTGCAACAAGGTTGCATTCTTTCACCTTATATGATCTAACAATTAGAGAAGCTCAGTTATATGCAGAACTTGGCATCAATATTGGAATAAGATTAACTAAGAACCGAAAATATCCAAATGACACAACCGTGCTTGCTGAGATTGAAGAAGACCTGAAGCACTTACTGATAAAAATCAAAGACAATGGCTTTCATTATGGATTAAACCTGAATGTAAAAAAAAAAAAAAAGGAAAAAATTGTTATAAGTGGGCCAATAAACCATATCATGATACATGAAGAATAAATTGAAGTTGTTGATTTCATTGTATTGAATCAATAATCAACATCCGTGAAAACAGCAGTCAAGAAATCAAGTAGTGCATTGGAACTGCACTGGAAGAGAAACATATTTGTATGCATTCCAAAGAAAGGTGATCCAACAGAACGTGGAAATTATAGAACAATATCATTAATGTCTCACACAAGTAAGATCTTACTGGAGATCATTCAAAAACCTTTGTAGCAGTATATTGACAAAGAACTTCTAGACGTACAACAAACTGGATTCAGAAGAGGA
>NW_006921956.1:3097599-3099444 GCF_000298275.1 Orycteropus afer afer
AAGAATTCACATTGCTTGGTTCTATAAACGATACCAATGGAAGCAGCAGTCAGGATATTAGACGATGTGTAGCATTGGGAAGGTCAACCTCAAAGGAACTGTTTCAAGTGCTGAGGAGCAAGGATATCTCCTTGAGGACTAAGGTGCACCTGACAGAAGCCATGATATTTCCAATTGTCTCGTACGCATGTGAGAGCTGGACATGATTAAGGAAGACCAAAGAAGAGTTGATGCATTTGAGTTGTGGTGCTGGTGAAGAATGCTGAAAGTACCATGGACTGCCAAAAAAACTAACAGATTTGTCCTGGAGGAAGTGTACCCGAAATGCTCCTTGGAAGCAAAAATGGCCAGACTTCGTCTCACCTATTTTGGTCATGTTGTCAGAAGGGACCATTCCCTGGAGAAGGATGTCATGCTTGTAGGGTGGAAGGTCGACAAAAGAGGGGGAGGCCTTCAACGTGATAGATTGACACATTGGCTGTGATGATGGGCTCAAGCATAGCAGGGATCATGGAGCTGGTGCAGGATCGGGCAGTGTTTTGTTCTGCTGCGCATGAGGTTGCTATGAGTAGGAAATGACTGGACGGCACCTAACAACAACAACAATAGTGCATTGAGCAAGGAGCTAAACACAAAGATGTCACTTTGGTGACTATGATCCTTCTAAGCCAAGTCATTGTCTTTTCCATTGGCTTGTATGCATGTGAAATCTGAACAACAAAGATGAAAGACTGAAGAATTAACATGTTCAAATTGTGTGTGATGTTGGCAGAAAGTATTCAAATGTACAGAAGAATGAATAAATTTGTCTTGGTGGAAGTATGACCGAATGTTCTTTAGATGTCAGAATGTTGAAACTTTATCTGGCTTGCTTTCAGTACTTATTCAGGAGAGATCAAATGCTGGTGAAGCATATCATGCTTAGTAAACTATAGGGTCAGTGGACAAGAAGAGGTCCTCAATGAGATCAACTACACATTACCTGCAATAATGGAAACAAGCATATATGCTATTGTGAGTTTGGCACAGAAGGAACAACATTTTAATCTGTTATGCATAAGGTTACTACAAATTAGAGTGAAATCGATGACAGCTAAAATGACAACAACAACCCACTGCTATAAAGTCGATTCTGACTCCTAGAAATGTCTATTTGGTTTCCAAAAAGATAGATCTTAAAGGCAGTAGATTGCTAGTATGCCCTGTTTTCCTTTTGCAGAAGGGGTGGTAGCTTTGAACCACAACCTTGTGGTTAGGGCTCAAACACCAAATGCCTTTGGCACTGCACCACCAGTGCTCCTTAAACAACAACAAAACAATATTGTAGGGGTGTGTGTGTGTGTGTGTGTAATTTTATTTGTAATTATTCTTCCTCATTTTCCATATTATATTGTCTTACATTTCAGCTCCATCTGTTCTTTAAACTCTACTAGAATTAGTAAAGGATCCCTGGTGGCACAAGGGATAAGCACTTGGCTACTAACTGTAAGGTTGGTGGTTTGAACCCACTATCCACTCCTGGGGAGAAAGATGTGATAGTATGCTTTCATAAACGTTACAGCTTTGGAAACCTGGAGACGTGGTTCTACATTGTTTTATAGGCCTGCTATAAGTTGGAGTCAACTCAAAGTCAATGGGTTTGGTCAGGTTTAGAACTAGTTATTGTGCCATATTTTACTCTTAATGCTTATTTTGATTTATCTATATATTTACAGCGTATTGATATCACTGTCGCTTATATCACACTTCTTTATTCTGGTGCCATATGTCTTTTTTTAATAAAAGCACTTTGTTTAGTACTTGATTCATTGATTGTCTATGAGTGATAATCTTTTTTTTTTTTTT
>NW_006921956.1:3114215-3116633 GCF_000298275.1 Orycteropus afer afer
TTGTTGTTTTCCGAGGCAGTATCACTATGGAAGTAGGATTGCCCAACCTTCCTTCCGAGGAGTGGCTGGTGGGTTTGAACTGCCAGCCTTCTGGTGAGCAGTCAAGTGCTTTAGCCACTATGCTACCAGAGCTCCTAACTACCTATATAGTTTAGCATTATTAGCAACTATCGCAAAGCTGAATTGCTGGAAGAGTGCTCAAACAAATGTATAAATTTGTAAATATTAGTTCATGTTGTGATGAGTTTCTAAAGCTAAGAACAGAACAGCATGTAACATTCCTGTGCAGCATTAGTGATTAACCACATGATTCATTGCTGTTGGGCTTGATTTAGCTTTGAAGATTCTATTACCTTGAATTACGATTAGTTAGCCCAATGCTAATACCTGTAAAAAGATGTGGGCTCCTTTTTCTTAGCAGCTAATATACACAGTATGCATAGTTAAATATAGTGCTGGCTTAATTTGAGACGATCATATTCTTTTGTGCACTCATAATTATTACAGGGGAGCTCTGGTGGCATAGTGCCTAAGGCATTCGACTCATAACCAGAAGGCTGGTGGTTCAAACCCACCAGTCACTCCTTGAAAGGAAGATTGGACAATCTACTTCCTTTGAGATACTGCCTTAGAAACACAATGAGAAGTTGCTATGAGTCGAATAGACATGATGGCATCAAATTGGTTGAAATAACGTGTTGTGACACACCATCTTTTGAAGATCAAATTAGTGCAAATAATGCATGTTGATTTAGAACTGTTTAGAATTTCTTTAATGGTTATGTTACATTGTTTGGTTTTGTTTGAGAGGGTACTGAGATTTTAGTTGATAATGGTCAGGAGAATGAAACTCATTCACTCACTTAGGTTAGCCAAAGTTTCAGAATGTGCAAAGCTACGTAATTCAACGTGAACAACACTTATCATAATGTTGCTGCTATTAGCTGTGGTCAAGTTGACCTTAACTCATGCTGATGAGTTAAGAACCAAACATTGATGGTTCTGCATCATCATCACAATCACCAGTATGCTCGTGTCCATCAATGCAGCTCTTTTGCCAAATCTGTCTCACAAAGAGTCTCTTTCATTCTTGCTGGCTTTCTATCTCACCAAATATGATGTCTTTCTCCAGGGATTGATACCTCCTAATGGCTTGTCTAAAGCAAGCTAGTTGAACAACGTCCTATTGTAATCGAGAGATAAGATTTTGTGAGAGAAGGGGTAAATATGAGTAACTCATTCTCCTGTATCATTGTTATATCATTGATGATTATTGAGTTTTATTCATTATTCTTCTTTGTCACAAACTAATAACAACTTGATGGTGGTGAAGGATGGAAACAAAATGGACTGATGAATATATTGTATTGTACTATGGAAATAAACTTTATGCTAAGATTCTTGTGGTAAAACCTAATGAACAAACTTCACTTTAACTTCTTTAGACAAACTGCAAGTTTCAACCTGCTTGCTAGGTTGTGGAGTTGCTACAGAACGATCACTTTGGAATTGCAGTAGCAGCTGTCAGAGTTGTTCCTTGCAAAGCATCTGCCTTAGACGATTCATACTTCCCACATTAGTAAGAAAAATGCCTTCTCTCATTGGAAACTTTTGAGGAAGTCCTTGAGCAATTTCAAATGCAATTCTGCAGACATGAGGGGCTGATTAAACATCCACTATATGGGTCCTTCTTCAGAACACCTTCGAGGTTCATCTTTGATAATCAGTGTTGGTGGCTGTGACTCTGGTGTAGTTACAAGGACAGTTAGGCATTTTTCACAGGTTCCTCTGCCCTCTCTGCTAGATGTATCAGAGCCTTAATTTTTTACTTTTCTGGCCTTGGACCTTCTTAGAGCACGCACTGGCAATTACGCCAGGATGTGTGGTGGTTTATAAATGTTCAGAAATGCTACATGGCCAAACGCCAAGGAGAAAAGTGCTAGACCTGGATACTCTGCTGATTCTAAATTTCTGAAATGGAAAAACAAGGGCATTGATTTGTAACAGCACCCCTCTACTTGCTTCCCAAATCTCATGGCATTGGGGTTTCAAAATAATAGTATTCAATTTTGAGAGGCTAAAAGGATATTGATATTAAAAAAAAAAAAAAAAAAAAGCACCTCACTGCTGTCAATTTGGATCTGACTCATAGGGACCCCTCCTTGGATTTCCAAGGAAGTATCATTATGGAAGTAGATTGCCCAGTCTTCTTTCTGAGTAGTGGCTGAGGGATTTTAACAACCAGGTTTGTGGTTAGCAGTCAAATGCCTTAGGCACTATGCCACCAGAACTCCTATTGATGTCTGTTGTTGTTATGTGCCGAGGAGTCGGACCCGACTCATAGCGACCCCTCCTTGGGTTTCTGAGGCAGTATCACTATGGAAGTAGATTGCCCCATCTTCCTTCCAAGGAGTGGCT
>NW_006921956.1:3117568-3125777 GCF_000298275.1 Orycteropus afer afer
CTCACATGCACAAAAACACACCTTTTTGAAATTAATCATATAAATGTAATTGGCTAGATACCTGACTGGAAAAGTACCACAAAATATCAGCAACTGCTATTTGTGTAAAACAAAACTAAACTCACTGCCATCGAGTCAAATCAGACTCATAGTGACCCCTCCTTGGGTTTCCGAGGCAGTATCTTTATGAAAGTAAATTGCCCAGTCTTCCTTCTGAGGAGTGGCTGATGGGTTTGAACCTCCAGCCTTCTGGTTAGCTCTCACATGCTTTAGGCACTATACCACCAGAGCTCTCACTATGTGCGTGGACATGTAAAAGAAAAAAAATATACATTTATTAGCAGTTTTTCATGTTATTTTGAAGCTCTATAATCATCACATATTATATCAACAGTAGTTTATATGTTCCACTTTAGGTAGGGTTTGAATACAAAGTAATGCTTCATTTTCAATGTTTGAATATTAAAACAAGATTTTGGACCCGACTCATAGCGGGTTTCAAAATTGAAAACGTCAATTTTGAAAATGCAGAAGAAATTGTTAAACGCCCACCTATGATATTTATTTTTTATAACATATAAAATCATATATTATACTACAAAATTAGGATTTTTTTCCCTATTATTATTGTATTTACTTTTATTGTGCTAAAAACGTACACAAAAAGGCATCTGCCAACCTAACAACTTTCACATTTCTTCTCAGGGACATTGATGCCATTTTTTATGTGCCACCATTATTGCTATGCTTTTCCAAAATATTCCACCACCATTAGCATAAACTCATTGCCCTGCAAACAAAAGCTTCCCCTTTCTCCCTCCCTCCTGCCCTGGTAAAAAGTAGTAATCTTTGGTATGTACACACACACGCACATACACACACACAATTCATTCATTCATTCATTCATTCATTCATTCCAACTTATCTAGGAATTCCAACCCTCCACTCCCATCTCTGATAAGAAAATTTCCCTTCTTTGTATAATCCTTTCCTTGACTTTTTAAAATAATGGACTAATACAATAATTGTGCTTCTGTGATTGACTTATTCCACTCAGCATAATGTCCTCCAAGTTCATCCACATTATGTGGTATTTTGCAGATTCTACATTACTATCTAGGGTTGCAAAGTATGTATATACCATTGTGTTTATGGACCAGGGATGGGTTATCCCTTTCTCCATTGATGGGCACTTAGGTAGTTTGCATCTCTTTGCTATTGTGAATGGTGATGTGATGAACATGGGTGTGCATATATCTGTTCATGTCTTGCCTCTCACTTCTGTAGCATATATACCTAGGAATGGGATACCAGCAGTGTAAGAGGGTCCTAATCTCTCCACATTCTCCCCAGTGCTTATTATTTTCAGTCTTGTTGAACTCTGCTATTAATGCTGGGGTGAGATGATATCTCATGTTTGCTTTGATTTGCATCTTTCTAATGGCTAATGATGTAAGCATTTCTTCATGTGTTTGTTGGCTGCCTGAATATCTTCTTTGATTAAGTGTCATTTCATGTCTTCTTCCCATATTTTAATTGGGTTCTTTGTCTTTTTAATATTGAGGTGTTGGAGTTTGCTATAAATTTTAAAGTTAAATCCCTTGTCAGATATGCCATTGCCAAATATTGTTTTTCCCAGTATGTACATTCTCTTTTAACTCTTTTGGAGAAGTGTTTTGATGCACATAAGAATTTAATTGTTAAAAGGTCCCAATCATCTTGTTTAACTTCTGCTGTTTGAACTTTTTGGGATATGCTTGATAGTCTATTTATGCCATAAATTAGGGTCCCTAAGTTTTCCTCTATTTTTCCTTTGATGAAATTCATAGATGTAAGTTTAACACTTAAATCTTTGATCCTTCTGGAGTTCGTTTTTGTATATGGTGCAAGGTATGGATCTTGTTTCATTTTTCTGCAAATGGATATCTAGTTTTGCCATCTGGGCCAAGATTTTTGTTGTTGTTTTTATTTTTATTTTTTTAGGAACTGTTCAATTTCTTCTTTTGTATGGGTTTGTTCAAATTTCCTACCTCAGTCTGTGTTAGCTTAGGTAAGTAGTGTGTTTCTGGAAAGCTATCCATTTCTTCCAGGTTTTCAACTTTGTTGGAGTACAGTTCTTCATAGTATGGTGATATTTTTCTTTTTATTTCTGTTGGTTTTGTTGTGACATAACCCATTTCATTTGTTATTAATGTTATTTGGATCTACTCCTTCTTTTCTTTTGTTAACCCAGTGGTTTGTCATTTTTATTAATCTTTTCAAAGAAACAACTTTAAGCCTTGTTTGTTTTCTCTGTTGTCTTTCTATTTTCTGTTTCTTTTCTTTTCTTTTGTTTTTCTCCCTGCTGGAATCTGTATTACTTCTTTTCTTCTGGTGACTAGACTTTTTTGCTGCTCGTTTTCTAATTGTTGGAGATGTTAGTTTGAGATGCTGATTTTGACTCTTTTTTGTTGTGTGCATCTATTGCTATAAATTGCCCTTTGATCACAGCTTTTGCTGTGTCCCAAAGATTTTGATATGTTGTGTTTTCATTTTCATTTGAACCAAGATTTTTTTTTTTTATTCCTTCTATTACCCAGTTGTTTTAGAGGAGGGTATTATTCAGCTTCCATGTGTTTTCTCTTTTTCTGTTGGTCATCCTAGTGTTGATTTATAATTTAATAGCATTGTGATCTAAGATACTTTGTAGTATTTCAATCTTTTCAAATTTAGTGAGACTTATTTTGTGGCCTAACATATGGTCTATCTTGGAGAATCTTCCATGTGTATGGGAAAAGAATGCATATTTTGCTGTTGTTGAGTGGAGTGCTCTGTAGATATTTATAAGGGCAAGTTGGTTGATTATATTATTTAGTTCTTCTGCATCTTTTTGAGTTTCTTTCCAGTTGTAACTTTTTTTGAAAGTGGTGTATTAAGTCTCCTACTAAGACTGTGGAATAATCTTTTCAATTTTGATAAATTCTGGTTTATGTATTTTGGGGCTCTTTCACTGGGTTCATAGATACTTATTATGGTTATGTCCTCTTATTTAATTGATCATTTAATCATTATATAATGTCTTTCCTTGCTCTTTTGGTTGTTTTTGTCTTAATGTCTATTTTATGAGAAATTAATATTGGCACTCCTGCCATTTTTTGATTGCCATTGTTTGGTATATCTTTTTCTAATTTTTTTTTTATTTTTAGTCATCTTTTTCTTTTTGTCTAAAGTGAGTTTCTTGTAGATAGCATATTGATGGGTCATGTTTTCTTATCCAGTCTGCAACTCTCTATCTCTGGCATGGTATATTTAATCCATTGAAGTTCAGAGTAATTGTCAACAAGTATGAATTTATTGATGTCATTTTGTTATGTTTTTTTTTTTTCATAGTATTACTGATTTATTTGTTCCATGTAATTTTCTTTGCTGAGATCATTTTGTTCATAAATCATGTTATCATCTCCTTCATTGCTATCATTTTTGTATTTGCTAAATATTTGTGCTTGTCCTACTTTTTATTTTGATGTGAAGGCTTACTATTTTTCTTTGAAGTTACTCTGTAATTAATAATGTTCTTTCCAAGTTTTAAACAATCTATCTCTCAATTGCCTTAACTTGTTCACTATTTAGAAAGTCTGTAACTACACTATGTATTCCCTCTGTTTGGTTTATCTAACTAAAAATTCACTGCTATTGAGTTGGATCTGACTCATAGCAAACCCTCCTTGAGTTTCTGAGGCAATATCACTAAGGAAGTAGATTGTTCAATCTTCTTCCAAGAAATGGCCGGTGGGTTTGAACTACCAGTCATTGTCCTTATTTATCAATCGATGTCTCTGATTCTCTGCTTACAGTCTTATAAGCTGGGATATTTGTCTAACTGGGTTGGTTTCTGGGTTACATCACCATGTGTGTCAATCAACAGTTGTTTGTTTGTTGTTGTTGAGTCTTCTGTCCAAAAGACCCCATTTAGCATCTCTTGTAAGATTGGTCCAGTTTTAACAAATTCCCATAATTACCAATTATCTGGAAATCTCCTAATTTCACCTTTGTATATGAAGGACAACTTTGCTGAGTATATAATTCTTGGTTGGAAATTTTTCTTTCTTTGTTTTATAGATATCATCCTTTCGCCTTCTCACATGCATGGTTTCTGCTGAGAAAATCAGAGCTTAGTCTCATTGATTGCCTTTGTGGGTAACTTTTCATTTTTCCTTGTTTTTTTCAGAATTTTTTTCTTTTTCTTTGGTTTTGGTGAGTTTGATGATGTCTTAGTGATTTTCTTTTGGGGTCTATCCTGTTTGGGGTTCATTGAATCTCTTGAATAGATATATTGTTTTCTTTCTTCATATTACGGAAATTCTTTTCCAATAAACTTTGGAAAATTTTCTCTGTTACTTTATTTTTTTTCTTCCTGTTCTGGACTTTTGATTATAAGTAGATTATTCCTTTTGATGATATATGATATGAATCTTAGGCTTTCTTAATTTTTTTTTAATCTTTTGTCTAATCAATCCCTTAACAAAGTAATATTGAGGTATTTGTCTTCTGTCTCACTAATTCTGTCTCTCATGGATTTAATTCTTCTCCTTTGCTCCTTCAATGTATTATCTATTTCTGAAATCTTAGTATTAATATTCTGGATTTTTGTTAGCTGTTTTTGTATTTTTTATAATTTTTTGTTTATTTTGTTAATTTCTTTTTGTATTGTTTTCCTAAATTGTTCTAGAGTTTTTGTTTTCCTTAATTTTGTCACTGTTTTACTTGATCTGTCTCTCAATACATTAAAGGTACCCAAATATAATTCCTTTGAAGTCTTTATCAAGGATTTCCAATGCTGCTGCTTCTTTGGAAATGTTTTCTGTCTTTGTACCCTATTCCATTTTTCTACTACTTTATATTGCTTCTTTGTATAGACTGTGATGTTCTGGTTCTCTGAGATGTTATGCTGTTCTTTTATTTATTTAATTTGTGATTGTATTTAGGTGTGATTTCCCTAAGATTTTTTTGTTCCCCTTTATGGTGTTTTGATTTATTTGTGTGAGCAGAGTATTATGCTGCTCTATTCATTAGTTGTAAGCACTTAAGCACTCACAACTAGGCTCCTGGTGGGTGTGATAGAGAATAAGAGTGTGCACAGATTCCTGTTAGCTCTTCGTAAAGAGCAGCTGAGGGTGAATTAAGTTTGTATTGGCCAATGTCTATCATTGGTCATTTGAAGCAAAAGCAATTGGTAACCCTCACTTACTGAGTGGAACTGGAGGAGATGCATGTATGGTTGGGTTGTGTGGGAATGGTTGCTGTCTTCCACTCAGTTAGATTAAATAAAAAGAAAGAAAGGGAGAGAGAGAAAGAGAGAGAGAGAGAGAGAAAGAAAGAAAGAAAGAAAGAAACTTAAAAACAACCAAAAAAAAAAAAATAAAAACAGAAGAACACTATACTCAAAATGCATAAGGGAGCAGGAATAATCACACACACACACACACACACACACAAACACACATGACACTATTTTAAAAAGACAAAAGATGATGGAAAAAATACCTACAATATTTAGGGAGGGGAAATGAATGAAGAAGAGTGAATGAGCAATTTAAAAAAAAAGCAAGAAAAATATAAATGGGAAAACAAGGAATGGGAAGAACCAAAGAAAAGAAAAGTGAAGGGAACCAGAAAAAGGGAAAACAAAAACAGAAAAAAGAATTCAGGACCATAAAGAGAAAACAAAGAAAGAAAGAACAAGAAAGGAGGAAGATAAAAAGAATAATTAAAAAATATTCAAAGAAAAACAAACTGTAAGAGGAGTTGCATAACTCCCTGGCTCTGTCAGGGCACAGACTGGGATGAAATTCTTTCCTTCTGTTTCATTTTCAATTGGTTTCTCATTGCACACACATACACACACAATAGTCTCATATGCATATAAAAGCTGGACAATAAATAGGGAAGACAAAAGAAAATTGATACATTAAAATTATGGTGCTGGTGAAGAATATTGAATTGAATATTTGACTATATGAAGGACTAGGAGCTCTGGTAGCATAGTGCCTAAGGCACTTGACTGCTCACCAGAAGGCTGGTGGTTCAAACCCACCAGCCACTCCTCGGAAGGAAAGGTTGGACAATCCTACTTCCGTAGTGATACTGCCTTGGAAACCCAAGGAGGGGTCGCTATGAGTCGGGGCCGACTCGACGGCAAACAACAATATGAAGGACTGCCAGAAGAATGAAAAAACTGTCTTAGAAGTTCAGCCAGAATATACCTTAGAAGCCAGGATGGTGAGTCTTATCAGGAGAGACCAGTCCTTGGAGAAGGACATCATACTTTGTCAAGTAGAGGGTCAGTGAATGAGAGGAAGATCCTCAATGATGTAAATTGACACAGTGGCTGCCCAAGTGGGCTCCAACCCAGCAATTGTGCGGATGTCACAAAGGTGGGAAGTTTTTCCTTCTGTTGTATATGGGGTCACTATAAGTCAGAGTAAAACCTGCCTTGACAGCATCTTAAAACAATCGCTGTACATATACAGAGAGAGATTCTGCAGAACAACTTTGTAGGTCTCTCAGGTTAATGATATTTTAACTACTTTCTGGCATTTTTGTCTTTTGTAAATGATATTTTCTATTCAACACCAAGCCACTAAGAAAGTGGCTATAAATACTTAAATGCATAGCGATTCTTTTATATTTTATAGGTAATTCCCAAAACAGAGAATTTTTGCCTTACATTTTGATATGGAGCAATGCAATTATTCATTTTATGTGTTTCATTGCTTCAGACTATTCAAGTGTGCTGAAGAAGGAAAGAAAACAAATGGGATGGGTCAGACTCATGAGTTAGGATTTTCTTGTTGTTAGGTGCTCTTGAGGAAATTCCAGCTTGTAGTGAAAGTATGTACAAAAGGAAACACTGTCAAGTCCTAAGTCATCCTCACAATCATTACACTGATATTCATTGTAGTGGTTTTCACAATAGTCAAAAGTTGGCAACAACGTAAATATCAACAGATGAACAGGTAAACAAAATGTGATATATACATATCAGATATATGCACACAATGGAATTCTACTCACATATAAAGAGAAACAAAGTTCTGATGAATGTTACAACATGGATTAACCTTGGAAACACCATGCTGAGTGAAGTTAAGTCCATCAAAAAAAAAAAAAAAGTATGCTCTCACTAATGTGAAATAAGCAAATATATGTTGTTTTTATTGGGTGCCATCCAGTCAGCTCTGACTCATAGTGACCCTATGTGTAATAGATGTAAACATTGCTCCATCCTGGGTCATCCTCACAATCCCTGTTACACTTGAGCCCATCATTACAGCCACTGTGTCTATCCATCCTGTTAAGGGGCTTTCCTCTTCCTCTGACCCTCTTCTTTACCAAGCATGACATACTTCTCCTGGGACCAGTTCTATCTGACAACTGAACAAAGTAGGTGCAACAAATTTTGGCCATTTTTGCTTCTAAGGAACACTCTGGCTGCACTTCTTCAGGGACAGATTTGTTTGTTTTTCTGGCAGTTTGTGATATTTTTGGTATTCTTCACCAACACCACGATTCAAAAGCATAAATTCTACTTTGTTCTTCCTTATTCATTGTCCAGCTTCCACATGCCTATGAGATGACTGAAAATACAATGGCTTGGGTCAGGTGCACCTTTGACCTCAAAGTGACATCTTTGCTCCTTAACACTTTAAACAGATTTTTTGGAGCAGATTTTCCTAGTGTAATGTGATTTTTTAACTGTTACTTCCATGAGTGTTGGCTGTGGATGCAAGTAAAATGAAATCCCTGACAACCTCAATCTTTTATCAATTTATCATGAGGTTGCTGATTTGTCCAGTTGCTATTAAAAAAGTAAGGTTGTGCCATTTGCAGATTGCAGGTTGTTAGTAAGTCTTTCTCTAATCCTGATGCCATGTTCTTCCTCATATAGTCTAGCTTCCTGGATTATCAGTTAACATACTGGCTGTATAAGTATGGTGAAAAGATACAGTCCCAAAACATATCTTTCCTGATTTTAAACCCTTCACTAGACCCTTGCTCTGCTCCAATGACTGACTTTGGATCCATGTACATGTTGTTGTTGTTGTTAAGTGCCATCGAGTCGTTTCTGACTGATAGCGACCCCATGCACAGCAGAACGAAACACTGCCCGATCCCACGCCAGCCCCACAATCCCTGCTATACTTGAGCCCATCATCGCAGCCACCTTGTC
>NW_006921956.1:3128541-3132590 GCF_000298275.1 Orycteropus afer afer
CTTTTAATCCCCTTTCTCCTGCTCTTCTGGCCTGCTGCTTTGGGCATCCCTGAGTTGTCTCTCCTCACCTGTATCCCTGGGGCTTAATGCTTTTTTTTCTGGGTTCCTGGCTTTTATTCCCTTTCTCCTGCTTTCCCGTCCTGCTGCTTTGGATGGGCCTGAGTTTCCTCTCCTCACTTAATCCCTTCAGCTGATTGCTCTTCTCTCTGGCTTCCTGGCTTTTAATCCCCTTTCTCCTTCTCTTCCCGCCTGTTGCTTTGGGTATCCCTGAGTTGTCTCTCCTCACCTGTAACCCTGGGGCTGAACAAAGATTAGAATAAGCAAAAACTAATGGAATTTTATTCCTTTCTGTCTTGGTTACCAGGATGATGAAGTGACTTTGCCTGCTACAGAAGGTTTTCCTCTGCTCACTGCTTCCTCAGCACATCTGCTAAAAGAAAGTGGTCAGGAACATCATCCTTTCACCCACCCACAACTTCCCAACTTCACACACACCTTCTTTTCAGAGGGTGAGGATGATGAAATAAAACTAGATGAGGAGACTTTTCAGAAAGAATGTTTGCAAGGAGAATTTGCTGAGGAGGAAGAGTATCTACAAGAAATGGATCTGGAGACAGAAAATTATGCAGAAATAGGTAAGTATGAGTATGAAAGAGTATTTTCTCTGGAGAGAAAATATCTAGAAGGAAAATAACTGGATCCACATATATATGAAGAGCTTCTGGAAGACGGTGAGTATCTATAGGGGAGGGAATCTAGAGGGAAAATATCTGGAAGGGTTAGAGTATCTAGATGAAGAAGAGTAGCTGGAAGATGGTGAGTTATCTTGAGGAGGACCAACAAAAGAATGGTAGCTCTAGTTCACCACAATACCAAGGAAAAACAATAAATCTGTAGTAAAACCAAAGCTCAAATTATCAACCCTACCTCATGGAGCTGAGAGACAATATGTGTTGATGTAGCACTGCTATTATTGGATGGCAAGGTATTTCATGTACATGTTACTTACAAGTAAAATGAAATATTCTGGAATATCCATTCCTCACAAAACCGGGCCAAACCAAACACACAGCTGTGGAGCCAGATCTGACTCATAGCAACTCCTCCCTGGGTTTCCAAGGTGGTATCACTACAGAAACAGATTGCCCAACCTTCCTTCCAAAGAGTGGCTGGTGGGGTTGAACAACCAGCCTGCTGTATAGCAGTCAAAGGCCTTAGGCACTATGCTACCAGAGCTCCCATTCTTCACAAAGTTACCCATGATTTGTTATGATCAACACAGTCAAATGCCTTTGCATAGTTAATAAAACACTTGGAAACACCTTTCTGATATTCTGTACTTTCAGCCAAGATCCATCTGACATCAGATATATAGAAACACATAGAAATCAAAAATGATTTGTTGTTGTTGTTGTTATGTGCCATCAAGTCAGCCCCGACTCATAGCAGCCCCTCCTTGGGTTGCCGAGGCACTATCACTACGGAAGTAGATTGCCCAACCTTCCTTCTGAGAATGATTAGTGGTTGCTTTTTTGCTCAAGGAGCCTTGAGTTTATGTTAATGGTAGTGGAATATTTTTGAAAAGGATAGCAATAATGAGTACACACTTTAAGAATGTAATAAATTTTACTGAAATTTACATGTAGAAATTGTTGCGGTGATATAGGTTTTGGTATATATTTTTCACCATAATTTTAAAAAATAATTTATTAAAAAAATGAGATGAGTTAGGATAGGTAAAATGTTATAGAGCAGAGCATAAATGTATGAATATAGAAGGTGATGGATGCACTTAGATAAACCACAAACCCTACCTCACTGTCATCAAGTCAGATCCGACTCATAGTGATTCCTCCTTGAGTTTCTGGGGTATTATCACTAGGGAAATAGATTGCCCAATCTTCCTTCCAAGGAGTGGCTGGTGGGTTTGAACTGCCAGCCTTCTGGTTAGCAGTCAAGTGCCTTAGGCACTATGTCACTATAACACACATAAAGTCTAAAGTTTACTCAGCAGAGTGATTGATAAGCAATAGCTATGGTGGCCACATTGCCCTTCCATAGCTCAGATAAAGCAAATGTTTGTCACTGGCCCCGAGTACCTTCCCCACTCTCAGAGAGACAGGATAGCTGAATGGTCACACATACCAGGACTCCGGCAGTATGTTCCTTCTGTTCCTGATCTCAACAAGAGCTCTTTTAACTCCATCTATTTTGCCTAGAAACTTTTAAACTTTTTCTTTTTTTACATAGGTGGAAACTATAATGAAATTATATTATTTATTTTTATTGTGGTGAGTACTTATATAACAGAACAATCGTCATTTCAACATTTTTTACATATACAATTTTGTGACATGAATTATTTTCATCATCTTGTGCAAACATCACCACTATCAGCCTCAAGATTTTTCCATCACCTGTAACAGAAACTCAGTGGCCCCCAACCAATGAGTCTCTCTTTCCCTCTCCTTCCCATCCCTAGTAACCACTTCTAGACTTTGGTCTCTATATTTATGCTTATTTTAGATCTTTCATGTAAGTGAAGTCATACAATATTTATCCCTTTGTGACTGAATTATTTTACTCAGGACAGTGTTTTTAAGATTCATCCATTTTGTAGCCTGTATCAGAACTTAATTTCTCTTTATGCTGGAGTATACTCTATTGCATGTATGTACCATATTTTGTTGATCCATCTATAGATAGGCAAGTGGAAATAACCTGAATGTCCATTATCTAGATTCTTGCACTGTGTCTATCAAGTTGATTTAATAAAGTATGCAATACAAGCATTTCAGTCAATTCCAATAATGTTTCTGTTCCTCTATTCTAGGATAGCTCACTTGATACTGTACTTTGACATTAGTATTGTATCCAGGTCATTTCCTACATGACAAAATTCATTTACTTTCCAGCTACAGTTTTACTCTGATCAAAAAAAGTATGTGTGGTATAAATGAAATACAAAAGATGAGTCTTGACTGAAATAACTCTTCATGCATTAAAATAAAATTTGTTTTGCAATAATTTTTCCATTGCAATATACATGTTAGAGTTAAGAAATTTAGAGCTGTCAGGGATATTATGTGGTGTGTGTGTGTTTCTGAGGGTGGAAACTTCACTGAAATAAAATCCTTAGGTGATCACCTTACAAAAATGTGAGTTCAAATATAAGTAACTCCAAGAGACATTTGAAGGTTTTGATATTGTAGCTTGAAGAGTGGGAGATATGTGATGATCTTAACAAACAGAAATTCAACATCTAATATTTGAAGGATATGTCAAGAGGATTTAAATTTACAATTAGAGACTTGTTCTTTGACTTCTATTAGGGATTTTTGAAAAGAAAAATTGAAATCCCCTTGGAGGAATGTTATTCAGTGAATCTCTACTTCAGTGACACCAGTACATCAAAGGTATTAAACTTTGCACGCTGATTGGATTGAATAAGAGGCTCTATTGTCTGTAAGCTGAACTTGAAATATTAACCTTTCAGGCAACATAAGACTGTTAATTTATAGTTCTTTTTGTAAAAATATAAATAGATTTAAACATATTCACTCAAGCTAATATACTGAATTATATACCATGACAGTATATACAAGTAAATATATAGTAAATATATAGATGGATGGATTGATGTCTTCCTGTAGACTTAGGATTTCAATGAATTCTTTGAAAGTTTTAAGAGGAAAAAAAAATCACTAACATCCCATTCAAATAAGTTTTTAATCCACATATCTTGAAACATGGATTATTGAGTAAGCCCACAAGAAGTATTTATCCACATATTTTTTAAATCTAGATTCTTCTGTAAACCCACCTTCAAATTTCCATTTCAAATTTCTATTTCAACTGATGTTATCCTAATTTAATATGCATTATCTCTAATGTGAATGACTTTTAAAATATATTTTTTTTTGTTTTCCCATGATGACCTTTTCTTAGTTCTTTTGTAATTAAAAGGTGTGTATTATAAAACCCATGCATTTTTGAAAAAGAACATAATGAGCAAATCTACCATGCATATGTTTTAAAAATAGTTATAT
>NW_006921956.1:3132786-3144483 GCF_000298275.1 Orycteropus afer afer
TCAGGAGCTCTGGTAGCATAGTGCCTAAGGCACTTGACTGCTAACCAGAAGGCTGGCGGTTCAAACCCACCAGCCACTCCTCAGAAGGAAAGTTGGGCAATCTACTTCCATAGTGATACTGCCTTGGCAATCCAAGGAGGTGTCACTGTGAGTCGGGTCTGACTCGATGGCGCATAACAACAACAACAATATTATTTCATATTGTTAGCATTTTCTTTGCTTTCAGATAAAAATATAGTTCCATTATATGTTTTTTGTGTGAAATTATAGTATTACATATTTGCATTGTTCTGAAAGAAAAAAAAAATATTGCTGAGTCAATTACTAGTCATGATATTGAATACATCTGTGCTCCATAGAATTTTCAAAGGCTGATTGGAAGTCGATCACTGGGACGTCCTTCTGAGGCCCCTTTGGTTGTACTTGAACCTCCAACCTTTAGGTTAATAGTCGAGCACATTTCCCATTTACACCACCAGGGACTCCATTTGTTTCATATCAAAAAATGCAAATAGATTGTCATAGAATCCATTCCAATTCATAGCAACCCTTTAGGACAGAGTGGAACTCCCCCATAGGGTTTCAATAGGTGTAATCTTTATGGAAACAGATTGGCACGTTTGGTGGGTTCAAACCACTGAACTCCTGGTCAGCAGCTGAGAGCCTAATCACTGTGTCACCAGGCTTTTACCTGCATCATAATCTATGGGAACTGCTTCTCTTTATAAGGTTATTATTGATGGCATTGCCTCAAATATATTTTGAAAAATTATAAATATTCATAATAAATTGTTAATTCAGAAGTGCTATCTTTATATAACTCATAGTTCAAAATGCAATTATTTTTAGTAAGTATAATAAAAAGCTTAAGTAAAATAGAAGAAAAGCATTAAGTAACTTTTACAGTAAATGAAGGTTGCCAGATAATTAAAATCTTTTATGGAGTTACAGAATGACAGTTGATCTTTAGATGAATGGATTGAATGAATTATCAAGTTATCAAGTTCATCTGTTATGCTTTTATTATTTTTATCCCAATTCCTAATTATTTTTGCTATTTTAGAAATAAATTTTTACATTGATTTAGTCATACAATGCACAATATAGCATATTCATATCTGCACTAAGAATTTCCACTAACACATTTTAAAATAGACTAAATGTTATGAACTGCAGCCATGTTATCTGATTTTGAGTATTTACATAATGCATACCAAGCACTTTTTTGTGATTTTTTTTTCTGTTGCCATCAAAACAATCATTTAAGATAAATATTATAACCCCTGTTTTCCAGATGAGAAAACTATAAAGTTTTCAGAAAATTGTGACTTGCTTTGCAGAACCAGGAATCCAACTCCAACAATTTTATGCATACATACATACATACATTTACACATACATATATGCATATATATATTTTTTTTTTCCGTATACAAAGCTGCTTCTTTACGTTTGCCCCCATCTATGTTCCCAAGAAATGATTTATTTACATATTGTAACCAAAACTTTCCATGCATTTGAATATATATCAAGGGCCATCACTTAGACTCTCTTGCTGGAAATGATCTCAAATAACTAAAGTGAAGTAGGGCTGTATAAATAACTTATAAATTCTGGTCCATCCACAAAGACAATTTAAACACAGCACAGAAAAATATCATGGTAATGAACTCTTTGGCTGAGAATGGCCCTTATTTTCCTCAGTGATGGGGTTTGAATTCACTTTGGCCTGAATAGAAGCAGGGTTATAGAGAATAACTGAAAGTATAGCTGTCAGTAGGGCTTTAAGTCACTCTCATTGATATTTCAGTGATTAGAGGATGATAAGTGAAACCTTCCAACAGCCAACCCCCCGAGATGACCTGCTTCTGGTAGCTCTGAATATTGCACTTTCCCAATTGGAAATCCATTAAACTAGGACCAAAGTAAGCACATACTGAGTGAAAATGATATGAAAGGGAACAAAGTAATAAGGAAAATATGAAAGGTCTCGAGGCCTGTTGGATTGCAATTTGCAGCCACTGAATGTGGTGTTGTTTGCATTAGAATTCACCTGATATACTAGGAAAAGGACATTTATTTCTTGAGCATTCATTTTTTTTTCAATTAATATTAGCAATAATCTAAAGCTTCTACATACAATTAGTGCATTTGTCATTCCCACTCTATTTAGTCTATTGTTAAGTCAAGCAGCTCACAAAAGTGACTGATCAATGGAAATACCCATAATCCTTCATCAAAATGCAGAATTTCAAAATTACACACTGAACTCTGAGTCAATATAAAGTAGGGCTTCAGTATCAGCATTTTAAGAAATACACACTGGTTAATTCTAGGCATTAATTTCTACCCCTCAGAAGTAATTAAATTTAGGGAGAGAAAAGATGAGATATATATCAACTTTTCAGCTTCCTTCCCCAAACAATTTCTAAATATATACCACAGGCATAGGAAAGACACTTTAGACATAAAAATATCAAGTAGTTCACAGGCTAACAAAAATCCACAGAGAAAAATCCACTGCTATTGAGTCAATTCTGACTCATAGCTACACTTTAAGACAGAGTAGAACTGCCCCAAGACTGTAAATCATTAAGAAAGCAAACAGCCTCATCTTTCTCCTGTGGACCTGCTGGCAGGTTCAAACTGCTGACCTTGTGGTTAGCCATCAAATGCTTCAACTATTATGTCACTAATGCTTCTCCAAGTAAGGAAAGCACAGATGATATTCTTACCCATATCACTTGATGAATTCTATAGTCAAGGCACAAGTCAGATGCTGTCCTATCACAAAGGAGGTAAGGAGTTCTGGATTTCAAATCCATGTAGCTTAAATAGTTCCTCTGTATTGTATTATTAAATAGAATTTATTGAGGAAAAATCTCTATAGAATGTAGGGAAAGTTATTTTCTCAGCACTCTGTTGTTGTTGTGTGCCATTGAGTTGGACCCCACTCATAGCGACGCCTCCAGGTGATATCACTATAGAAGTACTCTACTTTCCCTACAATGTACAACTTTTGCATTTAAAAGTATCTCACAGAGTACTTTTCTACAGGGACTTTAAATAGCTCCATATTCTTATTGTTCTCTAAAAACGTGTTTATCAACTACAGTATTTTAAGCTAAAGAAGTAGAAGCAAAAGAAGAAAAATAAGATGAGTCAAAACAACAAAAACAATAGTGGCAGCAGAAACAGAATCAGCAACAAGAACAATTCTATATCAAGTTACCCAAGAGTCAGAAGTTCCTTGGGTTGGTTCATTCACCATGTATCAGTGACTATGTCAAGGTTAGTTTTTCCCCCATTTACTTGGCTTCCTTTTGTGGTTTTAAGCCTACAAGAGCTATGAAGAAGCTCCAAACACAAAATCCAAGGGAGAAAGATACAAGAGAAAGAAGGAAAAGCAAGAAGGTAGGGATAGTGACTCCTTACAGCACAACTCCCCCATCTCCCATAAAGGAGTTATATTTTCCCAGAAGCCTCCAGACAACTTTCTCCATTTTCACTTCCACCTGTATATCATCTGTTCACTGAAATACTGGAATGGCCATTACTGGCTTAGACTCATTACACTTGATCTATATGGTTGGGAGGTGGGAAAGGGAAAGGAGCTAAGGAGAGGGGCTATGAGTACATTCCCTGAGTACATTGCTGATTTAACTTGAACAAGATCAGAAAGCTCTTATGAAGAGTGGATGGAGTTGAGTTTGGATGGAAAAATATGTGTTTTGATGAGTAGCCACCAAACAAAGACATTTGACTTTTGATTTATTCTTATAAAACAAGGGGAAAGTGACTTGATACCCCAAAACTAGATTTTAAAAATAATGGTTTTATTTCGAGCTATGTGGTTGCTATTGTTGTGGTTAGGTGGTTAGGTGCTGTCTAGTTGATGCTGATCATGGTGACGCTATTCATAACAGAATGAATCACTGCCTGGTTCCTCCCCATCCTCACAATCATTGCTGTGCTTCAGCTCATCATTGCAGACCCTGTATCAATCCATCTTGCTAAGGGACTTCCCTTTTTCACTGGCTCTCTACTTGACCAAGCATGATATCCTCTGCAAGGTCTTGCCCCTTCTGACCCCATGACCAAAGTAAGTGAGATGAAGTCTGGCCATTCTTACCACTGAGGAGAATTCTGGCTGCACCTCTTCCAAGACAGAGTTGTTCTTTCTTCTGGCAGTTCATGGTATTTTGGCTACTAGATGTTGTGATGTTGTATCTGATGCTATATTCACATTTTTAATCTAGGCTGACACAACTTCCTAATCTAAGAATATGTCAAGAGCTACTAAGAAAAGATGAGTGTCAAAGATGTTTTACAATGACTCATTACAACGGATTGTATGGATCCCTAATATGTCTAACTCATGGCTGCTTTAAAGTGATCAATCATCTGCTTTACAATCTGAAACCTGTAGTTGTAAAGACTGTAGCTGTAACAGTGCTCAACAAAGGCACGGAAGATGTAGAATGCTTTGCTTGCAGCATCAAATTGAATAAGAAGACAACTTTAAAATAAAATAATCCTGCTTCACAATTCACATATATGTGAAGACAGGAACCTTAGGGGATGCATATCTTTTCTTAATTTGTTTATTGTTTCAGTGGTTTCATGTAAAGTCTGCTGAAATTCCATTATTTTGCTATTCTTGACTAACCCTTCAGAGTCTTTTGACTAATTCTGTATGGTCATGAACCTGTACATTGAAATTAATGGGAGTTCTCAGAATGGATCAGACAGGAGCAAGACCTATTAAATCCTGAGCATCATGGCAGTGAGGGCTAAAGAAGATTGCTTTCGACTATTGAAAAAGAGAGAAGACAGAGGGGTTGAGTGTCCCAACAGTGATTTATTATTAGTAATAAACTTGGCCAAGAGGCCGGCAGGCCCTAGAATTCATCTTACCCAAGAGACCACAGTGACAGTTCTCTCAGAGCTGTTTTTCAGCAAAGTCAAATTATTTCTGAAGAGCCGAGCAGAGGTATGTTCCACACATGGCCACAGAAAAATAGGTTAGTTGATCAAATATTAGATTTTGAAGACTGGGAAAATTGTAAAAAGAGGAGATGAGGCTTTGTGAAAAAGAACACTTTCTTTGCACTGTGAATGATCAGTAAACATAAGATTTATTAATGATTTATGGGATAAATATCATGTGAAGATGTATATCCATCATAAATCGTAAAATGCCAGCTATTTACAAGTGTTTGTAGAATGTCTGCTCTGAGTCTGCCACTGCATTAGGCTTGTAACCATCTCCTTCATGCTTTCCTATGTCTTAGACTAAGGAGAATGGGTGGTGCAAAAGGTTAAGATTTCTATTTCTAGCCTACAGGATGACAGTTCCTACCCACAGAGAGGCATCCAGGAAGACAGCCTGGGATCTGCTTCTGAAAGACTGTAGCCTTGAAAACACTATGGTGCAGTTCTACTCTGAAATACATGGGGTACCATTAGTCAGGACGTACTAGATGGCCAATAACAACACAGTTCATATTCAGCCCAGAGAGCCTTGGTGGTTCAGGGGAAGAATTCTCGCCATCCATGAGGGGACCCTGGTTCAATTCCAGCCAAACACCTCATGTGGTGCTGCTAGCAGTCCACCAATGGGTTTTGAACTGATTTGAGTGGAGCTCTCCGACTGAGAAGGATCAGCTGATGAAAACACTATGGATCAGAAAGTGTTTATTTCCATTGTGCATGAAGGCACCATGAGTACTGGACTGACTGGGTGGTGGCTAACAACAGCATTTTCATCCTCAAGTTTAAAACCAACATGAAAAAGACAGACAGGGAAGCTAGCCTTTATATACACAAACATTGACATATGTTACTACACAAAAATGACATTCATGCCCTGTCAGCACTCTATCAGCGACTTAAAGTTCCTTTATGTTGATTTTGGCAAAGAGTGAACAAACAAAGGCTAAAACAATAGACTGAAATGCGTAATGCATTATGCTTGATTGTGTTACTATATTGGTTTTTCCCCTGGAGCAGCCAAAGCCTCTGCAAAGGCTAGGCCAGGGGAGCACTTGTCAGACTTGTACACAAAGGCCAAGCACTTGTTGAAAGCCTGAAAAATTATGCATTCAAGTAGTTTCCACCTAAGTCTAAACTACTATCTTGGGGAAATTTTTACTATCAGATAACTTCCAAAATAGGAAAAAATCAATTATAGATAGCTAGGAGCTCTAGTGGTGCTGTGGTTAAGGCACTGGGCTGCTAACTAAAAGGTCAGCAGTTCAAACCCACTAGATGCTCCATGGGCAAAAAGATGAGGCAGTCCTCTTTTGTAAAGATTTATAACCTTGGAAACCACATGAGGGTCACTATGAATTGGAATTGACTCGATTGTAGTGTTTTTTTTTTTGTTTGTTTGTTTGTTTGTTTGTTTTTTTGGTATGAATATAAAACCAAAATAACCAAACTCACAGCTATCGAGTCAGATCCGACTCATAGCAATCCCTCCTTGGGTTTCTAAGGTGGTTTCACTACAGAAGTAGATTGCACAACCTTCCTTCCAAGGAGTGGCTGATGGGTTTGAACTGCCAGCCTTCTGGTTAGCAGTCAAATGCCTTAGGCACTATGCTGATATTCCCCACAAGTATTTAAAACAAAAATTATCACTGCCTTGGAATTGCAAAGACATTAGTATAATTTTATATATTGAGTAAATAATTTGTTAGAATATACGAGAGGGGATAATTTATAAATAAAGCAAGCTTGTATTAGGTTGAACAGCTTCCAATTAATAGTTTTTATTTTTAAAATCATTAGCTAGTTAGCTACATGCTTACTGTATTAGGAGTTACTCCATAAACATTATTGAGTGTGTTAATCCTCTAAAAGGCAAATTGTTAAGAAGAATAAATTGCTGTAGTGCTTGGTCAAGATGATTTGGACTCCTAACAACCCTATAGGATTGCTCCGTAGGAGTTTCAAAGCTATAGTCTTTAGGGAAATGGACTGCCACATCTTTCTCTCACAGAGTGATCAGTGGGTTTGAACCTCTGAGCTTTTGGTTCACAGCTGGGCGCTTAACCCCTGCACTTCAGTAGAATAAATAGAACACTTGATATTTAAACCATAACTGTAGTTGAGCATGTCATTTTTCTGGCTTTGAAGAATTTTTTTTTAAACTTATGTTTTCTTTAACATGTAAATTATAATAATTGAATTGATGGTACACTAGGTTCTTTACCTTGTTAAAGAATTTGAAAATAAAGATGAATTATAGAGAAAATGTAGAGGCCCCATGTATCCCTTTTAATATATTTGGTGAAGTTGTTTTTAATTAATCACAAGTTGAATCCTTAAGTACTTTCAGTATTAAAAGTCCCTACTGACTTCTATGAGGCATGAACTTATCTAGATTGTCAGCTATGTTAACAATAAAATACCGAAAAAAAGAGATAATATTAAATAGAAGTTATAATTTAATACATATGCAAATCAGGAACAGGAAAAATGTTCACGTCTATAAGAACAAAATTTCCTAGCTCAGGGTTATTTATAAGACTCTGAGTTCAAAGTTACCCTTTTTCCTTTTCTGGAAGTTATCATGATTAACTAGAAAAATCACAAGAATCATTTTTGGCAGAGGTTTAAGCATATTTTTCACATATTCATCACATATAATGAGCTAAGGGATTTTTCTCAAATGTTGCGATTAACATTCACCTTTTGATGAACCTTGTGCTTAGAGAAATATCAAAAAAAAAGAGAAAAAAAAATCAGGAAATGACAAAAACACAACAATAGGCATTTAGAGTCCCTCTGTGTGAATACCTTAATTCTATCAACAATGTGATCATCGATGAGTATTATTTCTCAGGGGCCCCTCCTGCTGCCTAATGGATTACAAGACAGACTTGTTTCAAAGAGCCAAACCTACTTAGCAGCTGGGAGAAACACTTGCTGGGAATTATTGCTTAAAAGACCTGGCGTTCCTCCTTTGCCAGGAATTTGATTTTTCAACACATCCTTGTAACAGATAGTGCCTCAGAAATACTCAGTTGTTCTCATTATAATGGTTAAAGAAAAGCCATTGTAGAATGAACTTTCTCAAGTGCCACGGCACCTGAAATTAGACCATGCAATAAACGTAACTTACTTTAGGTCATGCTTGTCCTTTGTAGGCATAAATGGCTAGAAAAGGAATAAATATTAACTCCTCTAGCACCTTGGTGTGAATCCATTCAGAATATATCGATTTTTTTCAAAACTAGCTAAACACTGGAGACATTGAGAAGAAACAAAGACATGTTTGGAAGAAAGAATCCAAGTATACAAAAATGACAGGGAGAACTCCTACAGAGACATTTTCCAAATTTTACCATTTTGTAAGCAGCTAACTCATAATGGAAAAACAATATAGTGCACACCTGTTCCTTACTGTACCACAACATGGTAGTTTGCTCCTTCAAGGGCCTCTGCTACCGCTTCTTGTTTCTTGTAAGGGCTCACCTGATTAACTCAGGGCCACCCAGGATTCTGCTGTGCATGGGGTTGCTATGAGTCGGAAACGACTCGACGGCACCTAGCAACAATAACAACAACTCAAGATAATCTTCATTTAGTTTAGCTTAGAGGCAGCTATTAGGAACCTTATGTATACCCACAAATTCCCGTTTGCCATATATTATGGCATAATCACACTAAGGATTACACATTATATTCACAGGTTCTATCTGCTCTCAAGGGGAGACAATATGAGGCATGTACACTAGACGGCTGGGATTTGAGAGAACATCTGAGAATACAGCCTACCTCAAAGAGAGAACACGAATTCAGAGAGAATAATAATAATAATAATAAAAACTCACTGCCATGGAGTCAGATCCAACTCATAGCGACCCTTCCTTGGATTTCCGAGGTGGTATTGCTACAGAAGTAGATTGCCCAACCTCTTTCCAAGTCAAGGAAATCCTTTGTGACACAGGGTCATATGACAGAGACCTGAGTAGAGTCAAAAAATGTAATAAATGGTTTCTCACCACTACCTCTCTACCTTGGAGTGTGGGTAGTACAGGCAGAGAAATAGCAAGCACATGGTCTATGAAGCATAATCTAAATGGGCTTTTTTTTTAGTGAAAAAAGGCAAGAAATCTTTAGTTAGAGCTGGTGGTAGAACGTGCAGTTAGAGCTGTGGAGGAGGGGTGCTATGAAAGATTTGGATTTTATTCTTAGTCTGCTTAATGCTATAAGGAGTTCTGGTGGTATAGTGGGTAAGAGATTTGGTTACTAACCAGAGGGTCAGCAGTTCAAAACTCCCAGCTGCTCCACAGGAAGAAGATGAGACAACCTACTTCCATAAAGATTTATAGCCTTGGAAACCCAATGAGGGTCATTTTCATATTGTTCTGACCCAACAAAGAACAGCTAGAACATTTTGCATTTTGTATCTCTGTTATTTCTTATCTAATAATTCCTCTGCTAGTAAGCAGATTAATTTCGATTTTTCACTTTTTTTTTTTAATTCTCAGCCATGAAGAAACTAAAGTTTTAGGCATTCATGTTCAGATTTTTCCCTTAGGATAACTTATCAGCAGTGGCATAGCAGAGTCAAACATAATGTGCACGTAAATTCTCCATACACTTTGCTGAATTGTTCTACAGCCTAACAGAGTCCCATTCAGTTAGCTGAATTGTTCTCCAGCGTAACTCTTTATACGACCTACAACCTATGACATATCACTTTCTGTACTTTGACCTATTAAAGACACGGGACAGTATTTGTCGTATTTGCCATTTATTTGATTACTAGTGAAGTTCAACCTTAGTTAATGTGTATTGCCCATTTCTATTACTTTTTTACAAAGTATTTATACTGGAGTCCTTTTTCTTACATTTTTGTTTTGAATTGTCTATCTCAATCGTGATTTTGTAAAGAGTGCTCAATCTATTAAGTATTCCAATTCTGCATTTGTCAAATACATTGCAAATATTTTCCAAATTTATTTATCTTTTACATTTTTTTATGGAAAACTTTTCTTCAATTCCTCAAATCCACCATTTTTGTTCACACAGTCTTTCTTTATCATGAAATTATAGACATATTTGATGATACTTTCTTCTAGTAGTTTTCCAAAGCACCTTATTTTAGGATTTTTTTCTGTTATTTTCAGACAAGGAATAAAGTAGACATCCCATCCCCTCATTCTTCAGTCCTTGAATTAAATCAAGCTGAGAAAAGTGAGAGTAAGAGTCAGTGAGGGTTTCATTGATCCAAGTTTATAAAACAGCAGCATGAAAAAAATAAAAAATAAAAGGAGTAGGGGACAGGCTCTCCAAACCAAAACAGTAGCACATCAAGCTGGCTGCACCAAATCATCCTGTTTGCTTAATTTTTAACCCAAGAAATACAAAGATTAACATATTCTATCCTATATGGACTTACACTGTAGATAAAGAAGCTTCCACGAAGGCAGCCCCTACTGTGGAAAAGGACAAGAAGGCAATGGAAGTATGAGGACAAGAATTGGCTCTTTGCAAATTTACACTGGGGAATGTGTGCATTTGCAGGTCACATGGGATGTCTTGAAGTTACCCAGCTTGGAGGTGAAAATCTCTGCTAATACCACACTTTTGTCACTTTAATACTACACCATCATCTCTCTAATCAAATGATGGGGCAACATTCTAAGTACTCTTTGTTTTCCTTAGGTAGCTGGCATTATTTATTTATTTTCTCTTCTTTACATTTGAGAAACAAGAAACTGGGCATTTTGTAAAGCCTCATTAAATATCTGCCCCAACAGGTTTTTCACTCTCTGTTACCAGGTATTTTTCTTCCCCAAAGAAAGAAAAGTAAGTCGTTTTGCCCTTACCTATAACCTCTGTCAATAAAAAGACTAACACAAACTCCTTTACATCTTAATAATTGCCAGACTAAATTAACAAGCTGCTAATGTTTTGATTTACAAATTGAAGGCCCATTTGGCCAGCCTGCCCTTCAAGAAGATTGAGCTGTCTCCTCTGTTCCCTGAAAGTAAGTAAATGACTGTTTATTCATTCCCTTGATTAGAAGGCTGCCCTACAGCCAGATAAAAGAGGTTCCATAATAAATGTAAGACTCCCAAGTTTTGTTTTGCTTTCTGGATTTAGTACTAAACATTAAAAGGAATTGGAGATTGATTTTTGTTTGGGGACCAGTGCCAGATAAAACAAGGAATGAGCAAGCCAACTAGTTCGTAGAAACGAGCTCCTTTATAATGAGGAGAGGATTTGAGATTTTATGTAACCGTAACTGGGTTATTCCAGGTGCTTGTGATGGAGTGCCTGTGTATATCTGAGTGTGCATGTGTGTGAATGTTTACATCCTCAGCAGGATTTTGTAATTCATTCCCTCTGATAATGAGATAGTAGCTTATGTTGTCAGAGATCAAAATTAAATGCATCTTACCCTTTTCTTTTGTCAATTTTACTAAAAATCTTCAGTTGAATTTCCTTTTAATGAGGTCAGATCTAAAACAAAAAGAGAAAGGATTAAAAAAACTTCAGAATATGATGAAAGAAAAGGGAGCTCTGGTGGCATAGTGCCTACAGCATTTGACTGATAACCAGAATTTGACTGATAACCAGAAGGCTGGTGGTTCAAACCTACCAGCCATTCCTCAGAAGGAAGGTTGGGCAAGTTGGGCAATCTACTTCTGTATGATACCTCCTCAGAAACCCAAGGAG